>NC_053492.1:263635183-263935183 GCF_905171775.1 Rana temporaria | reverse complement strand
CCAAACTATGGCCTTCCAGTTGTTCGGGAACTAAAATTCCCATGATGCCTAGTAGTGGTGCTCGTCCGTATGGATCAACATCCTCGGTTCGGCACACACGTGATCCGCGCATTGACAGGGCGTGGCCTGGAGAGCAATGGGGTAGGCAGGTAGTGTGAGCTCCGCTGCTGTTACTCCTTTTCCTACCATCCTAGTAGATTCTTGCCATCCACTTCACCCGGGGTTCCGTTAGGCTCCAAAAGCAGCGGAGGAGACCAGTCAACCTGCTAGAACGCCACCCGTGGCCGCGGACGTGTGGCCTCCCAGTCCTGCATCTGCCATAGGAAAGGCCGCAGCTTCGGCCTAGCTCGCGGAGTGGCGGCCATCTTGAACCACCCGGCGGCGGCCGCAACAATCTTTCCTGGCCTTCCTGATTGCCTGGAGTTCGCTCCCCTCCTGGATCAGCCTCCGGAGTGCTGTTTTGTCGTTTGTTTTTTTTTTGTTTGTTTTTTTTTTTGCTCATCCGAAAAAATTATCAGATCCGTGACTCTGATCCAAAAAAACATCTGAACCGTGAGTTTTTTTGACCTGTTGCACCTCTAATGCCTAGTCATTTCTGTGAATGTCAGTTTTACAGTGCCTCATAGGATGTGTTTCACAACAGCTGGAGGGCCGTAGTTTGAAGATCCCTGCTCTAGACGTAATTTTTTTTTTGTTGCATGCCTTTTTTTTTTTATTTGTATTTTTCTCCATCTTTACATGCAGAGCCAGCTGTCCAGCAAATGTGGCAGTTGGGTGCAGTCTGTCAAACTTGAAATGCAAGTTAAAGCAGGACAAAATCCACCAATTTAACACTTGTATTTGAGGCATGTCATGAATGAAACTCTTTGTTTCTAATGTGCTTGTGTTAGCTCCCAGCTATAACTGTCAAGCCATCAAATGGCTGATGTCATAGCCGATTACATGCGCAGCCCCATGGCAACTGCAGATCAGACGCTAAGATGGTAGCTTCCCTGGCTCTAAAGCAGGGATATGCAATTAGCGGACCTCCAGCTGTTGCAGAACTACAATTCCCATGAGGCATAGCAAGACTCTGACAGCCACAAGCATGGCACCCAGAGGCAGAAGCATGATGGGACTTGTAGTTTTGCAACAGCTGGAGGTCCGCTAATTGCATATCCCTGCTCTAAAGGATAGGAGGGTTTATTTTTTTTTTTAAATCACCTGACAACCACCATGTTCATTTAGAGGTGGGCAGTCAGGGGCTGTAAAAAAAAATGGTTCAACAGTCTGTTTTTACAGCATCTCTTCTGCCCATCTGAACCTACAGTATCTCACAAAAGTGAGTATACCCCTCACATTTTTTGTAAACATTTTATTTGTCTTTTCATGTGACAATACTGAAGAAATGACACTTTTCTACAATGTAAAATAGTGAGTGTACAGCTTGTATAACTGTGTAAATGTGCTGCCCCCTCAAAATAACTCAACACACAGCCATTAATGTCTAAACTGCTGGCAAAAAAAAGTGAGTACACCCCTAAGTGAAAATGTCCAAATTGGGCCCAATTAGCCATTTTCCCTCCCAGAGTCATGTGACTTTTTGGTGTTACAAGGTCTCAGGTGTGAATGGGGAGCAGGTGTGTTACATTTGGTGTTGTTGCTCTCTCTCTATCTCATACTGGTCACTGGAAGTTCAATATGGCAAAGATCTCTGAGAATCTGAAAAAAAAAAATAATTGTTGCTCTGCATAAAGATTGCCAAGACCCTGAAACTGAGCTGCAGCACGGTGGCCAAGACCATATAGTGGTTTAACAGGACAAGTTCCACTCAGAACAGGCCTCGTCCTGGTCGACCAAAAAAGAGTGCACATGCTTAGCTTTAAATCCAAAAGGTTGTCTTTGGAAATGGACATATGAGTGCTGCCAGCATTGCTGCAGAGGTTTAAGGGGTGGGGGGGATCAGCCTGTCAGTGCTCAGACCATCTGCTGCACACTGCATTAAATTGGTCTGCATCTTCTAAAGATGATGCACAAGAAAGCCTACAGTTTTCTGAAGACAAGCAGACTAAGGACATGGGTTACTGGAACCATGTCCTGTGGTCTGATGAGACCAAGATAAACTTATTCGGTTCAGATAGTGTCAAGTGTGTGTGTGTGTGTGGAGACAACCAGATGAGGAGTACAAAGAAAAGTGTCTTGCCTACAGTAAAGCATGGTGGTGGGAGTGTCATGGTCTGGGGCTGCATGAGTGCTGCCGGCACTCGGGAGCTACAGTTCATTGAGGGAACCATGAATGCCAACATGTACTGTGACATACTGAAGAAAAGCATGATTACCCCCCCCCCCCCTTCGGAGACTGGGCTGCAGGGCAGGATTCCAACATAAGGACCCCAAACACACCTCCAAGATGACCACTGCCTTGCTAAAGAAGCTGAGGGTAAAAGTGATGGACTGGCCAAGCATGCTTCCAGACCTAAACCTGATTGAGCATCCTCAAACCGAAGGTGGTGCCCCCTGCCAGAATACAATAGCTCAGTGGAGGGGGATTGCCACACTAACATTAAATGCGTTTATGGTGATCTGTACGGTTTTTTTTTTTTTTTTGTTTTTTTTTTTTTTCAGTCCTGCATTGAGCAAAAAAAAAAAAAAAACATGTATAGTGTGTGTACCCAGCTTTTAGCTGGTGTTGAGATTTAACCAGTTTCCACCCAGCCTATTGCAATATGACAGCTGGGTGGGCCTCTGGTTGATCCGGTTGGGGTCATATAACATCCTCTCGTATAGCGTTGTGCAGTAGCACGATCTGTCACTGACTGCATCCATCGGACTCAGCCGATGACTGATCAGAGTACTGGCTCAATGCCAGTACCATGTGACCAATCACAACAGGTCACATGACCGTTGTGCACAATGGATTGCAGCCTTTCATGCCATCCAATGTGTACAATTGTGTTGCTAGCTGTGATTGGTCGGTGTAATCACATGGTACAGACAGGGCCAATCACAGCCCATCTGTACCATGTGATTAGCTCTGGCTAATTGCAGCTAATCAAAACAAACAATCTGTTACATTAAGTAGAATGCTTGCTCAGAAATATACCAAAGTTTGAACTCTTAACTTTCACACACAAAAATAAAATGCACAGATTTGGGTTATTTTCACCAAAGAAATGTAGCAGAACACATTTTGACCTAAATTCATGAAGAACAATTATTTATTTGCAATCTTTATAACAGAAACGAAGAAAAACACTTTTTTTTTTTCAAAATGTCTTGTGTTTGTTTATTTAGCAAAAGTAAAAAACCCAGTGGTGATTAAATACAACCAAAAGAAAGTTCTAGTTATGTGAACAAAATTATAAAAATGTAGTTTGGGTACAGTGTTGTATGACCACGCAATTGTCATTCAAAGTGCGACAGCACTGAAAGCTGAAAATTGGCCTGGGCAGGAGGGGGTAAAAGTGCCTGGTATTGAATACACGTACAGGGAACGTTTTAGAGGAGAGATGATCCTAACTTCAGATCAATATTTGTAATAATTGCAACATAGAAATCACCAGTTTTATTTAGTATTTAGTCGTAGTTCATTCAGTTGTGTGAGGATGGCTTGAGATGTACTGTCCATGAGATCTGGCACTCTGCATCTGCTTGGTACCTAGGGAAAAAAATAATAAGGTTATACTATAAAAGAATATAAAGTGGTATAAATAAAAATATTTGTAGCAAACTAATTTTACGCAAACAATACTACCTTGTGATTCTTAATCTGCGTACCACTCTTCTGTGTATATAGTAAGTGCAGCCTAAGATGTTTATCTGTACCATATATAAAATGTTTTATTTAAATAAAAAAGATGTTATACTTACTTGCTCTGTGCAATGGTATTATACAGAGCATTCACTTACCTCCCCTTCTGCAGTCCCCCTCTTGTGCTGTCCACTCTGCCTTTCTTCTGGGTACCCCCTTCAGCAAGCCAGTATGCTCCCGAGGCAGGTTGTGTGCGTCCATAGACACACACACAGTGCAGCTCAGCCACTCCCCCCCCCACTGCTCTCTCCTCACAGGATTTGACCGACAGCAGCCAGGAGCCTTTAAATCCCCCCTTCTCTGAGTCTCATGTGAGAGGAGGAAGAGAGGAAAGTGGGGCTGCCAACTCGGTGAGAGGTGCCAGGTAACTGCTTAAGGGCAAGGGGAGCTAGGACAGGTAGGGGATTTTTTTTTTTGGCACAGGATCACGTCCCTCTAGTGACTAAACGTTGGGAGGAACGACATTCTGACGTCACCGCGTTGTGCACCAGACCCGGAATCGAAGAGCCGCCGGCCCGATTGTATTTTATATGCCTTATCTCGCTTATTTGATGTAAGTGTGCATTTTTATGTTACTTATTACATTTTTAAGTGTTTTACGCTATGCTAGTCCCTTCCTTTTTTTTGTGGTGCATCCTGGATTGCTACGTTGTTTGAGTCATCTTCTATGCAATATTGAACCACACTGAGGGATTTTTGCTACCAATAGAGATCTCAGGCTGGTATATCAACCATATGCGCATATTGATCTCATATAATTTGAGATCACGTCCATCTGGTAAGCGGCAGTGTTATTGTTTGGTGGAGGCACTATTTGGCTCTATACACCACCACAATGTATTTGAAATGAAACGAACATGATGTACTTTAACTGCAGACTTTCAGATTTAATTTGAGGGTATTTACATGCAAATCAGGTGAACGGTGTAGGAATTACAACAGTTTGTATACGTGCCACTTTTTAAGGGACCAAAAGTAATGGGACAATTGGCTGCTCAGCTGTTCCATGGCCAGGTGTGTGTGTTATTCCCTCATTATCCTATTTACAAGGAGCAGATAAAAGGTCCAGAGTTAATTTCAAGTGTGCTATTTGCATTTCGAATCTGTTGCTGTCAACTCTCAATATGAGATCCAAAGAGCTGTCACTATCAGTGAAGCAAGCCATCATTAGGCTGAAAAAACAAAACAAACACATCAGAGAGATGGCAAAAACATTAGGTGTGGCCAAATCAACTGTTTGGAACATCCTTAAAAAAACGCACCGGTGAGCTCAGCAACGCCAAAAGTTTGTACAGTCCATAAAATATGTTCTATACAAACTAGTGTGACGCTCCCATCTTACTCCTATAGCATTAAAAAACTCATGTTAGCTCTGGCATGGGGATAACATGGTTTTGTAAGAAAACATAACCAGTTTTTTGTTTTTGTTTTTTCAAGCACATTTTGCCTAAGCAGTTTGCATAACACAATTTGGGCTAATTTTTAAAGATAGGTGAGGTTGCTTTTACTAAAGGTAGAATGACTGTGCAAAGGCAGTTGCACTTCAATAGCTCCAGAGCTTAGGAAATGATTGCGAGGCTCAGTTGACCTCCATAATCCAGTCATGTTTAAGTGAAAATGCAGATTTTTTTTTTTTTTTTTTTTTGGTTTTGGGTATACCCTTGCATTGTGCATCTTCTCTTGCAAAGTGAACAGCCATTTTTTTTCTTTGATAAATCAACCCCAGTGCTAACCACAACAGGTCATCCTGTGCTGTGATCATCACTCTGCACAAACCCGTACCAAGCCGCCTACACTGAAAACCATGAATAATTGTCTTTACATCTGTTGTATTTTTAGTATATCAGTATAAATATTTCTACTAGTTCTCACAGTTTTAGGCCTCTGGAGTCTCATCTCTCTGTGGGTGCTTGCTCTGGTTTCAGATCTTGGAACATATTGGACGATATCCCACTCTTCTCGGTTGAAATGCAGAGGTGCGGCAGAAGTAACTAAAGTATTACAAATAATAATGGATTTACAATGGCATATATGCAGTCGGGTATCAAATATAAATTACTAACAATTCTTCAAATGAACCCCTTTTACCACTGTAGGAAGACCTCCCAGTGTTTTCTCTCTTTAAAGCGGAGTTCCAGCCACAATTTCACTTTTTAAATATAAATACACAAGCTTAATGTATTCTAGTAAAGTTAGTCTGTAAACTAAGGTCCGTTTTGTTAGGTTGTTACAGCATTTAGACACTTTATAAAATAGAAATTGACTGGGGCCATCTTAAGTGTGGGCATCATGAAGCCAGACTGTATGACTTCCTGGATTTCAGCCTTGCAGATCGCGCACAAGCAGTGTAATAGGTTTCAGATCAGGTTTCAGCACCTGTACTGTCCAAGTCACATGATTCTTTGAGACTGGGGAGTGCACAGACTCCTGGAAAGTTACACCCACTACATTCCCAGGAGTCTGTGCGGTGTAGGTTAGGAAGCATTAATATTTTTTTCGTAAAGGACTAATTAATTTTTTTTTAAACTACTGATGTAATGTTATATTTATGGGTGGAACTCCACTTTAAAATACTGCAAGTACAGAAAACATCACCTGTTGATTCTGCCAGAAATTCAGTCAAGTTATAACTTCCTGTTTTGAACTGACAACTCCACCCCTACTGCAATGAAATCCAAATTATTGTTGTCATCCAAATTACAGAACACCTTTCCCATATGTTACGGTGATGAGGAGAGGGGGAGGTGTTCTGAAGTCCAGCAGACCTGCTGACTGCCAGGGATTTCAGAGCAGCAGGGGGCACGGTGTTGTCAGCTCAAACAGGAATTTAAAAAAGGGTTGTGTCAGGCAGAATACATAGTTCTACACTGGCTTTTCAAAAAAAAAAAATCCTATTACCTGCGGAATAACTTCTGATTTTATGGGACTGGATTGAAGCTGATGACTTTCTCATTCCTAAAGAAAGATAAAAAAAAATTAAGGCAAATCAAACTTTCAGGCCCCATACACACTTCAGCGTTTTGTAGCTTAAAGCTCGAAGCTCCAAAACGTTGGAGGAGAAATAAAATCAATTCTCTATGGAGATGGTTCACATCGTCACTACAAGTCGCCTGAAGCTCAAAGTTCTGTAGCTTTTTTTGTAGCTTGAATTGGGCAGATTTGAGTGTTTTTGGCACATTTTTATACCCATTTGCATGTTTTTGTGCACAGTCGCACGTTCTGTTGCACGTTTTTTCACAATTTTCTGCTCAAATAAAAAAATAAAATAATATGAATAAATAGATGTAAACTTAATACACAAATAGCTAAAAATCGTCATAAATAAACAAAATAAATTAATATGTAATAATAAACTGAAATGAAAACTTGTCTGTATATTGATGTGCAGTGTGTGACAGTATACTTATACTTCTTATTATTAGTAGTAGGAGTAGTATTAACACCCTAACAAAAAAATAACAAACAAAATAAATAACCCTATGTCAGGAAGCTAGTTCAGCTAATACTAATTTTCATACAGCTAATGCAAATTCTTCTGCAGTTAATACCAATTCTTCTGCAGCTACTGCTCATTCCCATACAGCTAATGCATGTGTACCAGCGCACAGATGAACTCAGGCTAATATCCAGTGTGCACTGACACATGGGCGCCTCCTGACCACCCCGTTGTCCTACCGTGTATGTCCCTGACTGTGGCAGTCACATCCCATTAAGCTATTGGCACCCGTGCTTCTTTGAGCCTTGTACCTCTGTCACCTCATTCAGGGGTGTTCAGACCAGAGCCGCAAGGGAAGCCCTCTCGTCAACTCGGCCTCCAACCAAGGTACTTGACACGCTAATCCTAACCTCAACTCCTAATCCTAACCTTAACTCTAAGGCTGCTTTCACACTTGGGCACGGGCCGCGTCGGCGGTAATGCGCCGCTATTTTTTGCGGTGCTTTACCTGTAATTCGCCCTAGATCAGAAATTGCCATTATAATGTGCAGGTTTACGATTAGGCAGCCACAAAAGATTCTAAAGCTGGCCATATACTTAAAGATTTGGTTTTGCTCAACAGTACAGATGGATGAGTCTCTTTGCCAGGCTATTGTATTCTAACAGAAGGCTCCAGCGGCTGCCAAAATACCTGAACAGTGCCTACATCTGACTGGATACAGGAGGTGTCTGGGCATCTTAAACAAAAGACAATTGTTTAACCTCCCTGGCGGTCTGATTATGTCAGTATTTTTGCATGTCAAAGCGGTACATTGTTTTGCATGGAAATTTGTTTTATATTGTAGGCCTGTAATTCTTAGCAATAACTCACTTAAATCTATCCAAACAAGAGTCTCTAGTAGACATCTCGGGTATGATACAGTTTGAAACATGAAATCATAAATTATAATATAATAAATTATAAATAGTTATAAAAAATAATAATATAATGATAATAATACATTTAATTCAATAATGTAATCAAACCAAAAACACAGAAATTTGTCCAAAACGAGGGTGCAATATTACTAGTCACTGTAATACTAGACACTGCATATTGGTTTAGTAAACATCCCGGGTATGAACATTTTTGAAACATGGGCCTGATGTCATAATCAGGACAATGGAAGCTGGTTTTCTTTCTAGTGTCATCACGCTTTGAGCAACAAGCCATGCACATCCTTGTAGTTGCTGACTTTTTCTCGACTGGTGGGATGTAGTCCATGAAATGACGACCAGTCAGGCGTTCTGGGTTGACAAAGCCATCTCTATTCAGAGCCATTGATGGTGTTTGGTGATTCACAAAGATACGTTCGACAACTTTCCAAATTAAATCAGAATGGATCAAGGGCTTCTCACTTTTTTTTCATCAGAATGTAGGCATTCCACAAGGATTACTCAAGATGACTAAAAATCTTCTTGTAGTACTGCTTTTGCTGTTTCCCCATTGCTGGGTAGAATGTCATTGCTTGGTCGGCTCTGTCGACACCTCCCATGGTAATATTGTAGTCTATCACTACTTGTGGCTTCATGATTTCTTTCCCACCATTCGTAACAGTGGAGGTATTATGAATTTTACTCATTAGACACACATCTTATTATCTTCTTATCATGCCATCGCAGTGCCATTATTTTGCCTTTTTGCCAGGCAACCATTTCTCCAGTCTTCAGCTTCTTATTGCGGCATATCACTTTCTGGCACATAGTTCCCTTGGAAATTCTTTAGAATCATTTGAGATGCTTCCCAATTTGTTTTAGTTTTGGTGCAGGATGAGTAGTTTGAAATTCTTTGTTGTTTTATAAGTGTAAAAATGTAATGATCAGGGAAAATCTGTACTCTGACATGACCGTGCCAAAGAATGGAGTCGCAAGTAATTTATTAGTTGTCCAATACCACTTCTGCAGGGGTTTCCCCACCACTCCCTGAAGTATTATTAGGCCCAGAAATTTCCAGATGTCATCTTTGGTCACTGGTTCCCACTTTTTGCTTCTTGGAAACTTCCGATGCAGAGTAGCTAATTCTTGCTCTTTGTACCGGTTTGTCTCAGTAACATTTTTTTCAATAGCCTCATCGGTCAGAAATAATTGTCAGTATGCCAAGGTGTTATATCGTGTTCAACGTCTACTTTCATACCAGATGCTCCAGTAAATTGGAATCTTGGGGCGCTGCCTGATCCGTACCACAGTCAATAGAGCACCAAGTTTGCACACCGCTGTGAATCGTCGCCTTCGTCATTTTCAGTGTCTGATGACGAATTTCCCCACAAATCACTATCGTTTAACCACTTAAGATCCGGATCAAAATGCAGCTAAAGGACCTTGCCCCTTTTTGCGATTCGGCACTGCGTCGCTTTAACTGACAATTGCGCGGTCGTGCGACGTGGCTCCCAAACAAAATTGGCGTCCTTTTTTTCCCACAAATAGAGCTTTCTTTTGGTGGTATTTGATCACCTCTGCGGTTTTTTTTTTTTGCGCTATAAACAAAAATAGAGCGACAATTTTGAAAAAAATGCAATATTTTCTACTTTTTGCTATAATAAATTATCCCCCAAAAATATATAAAAAAATATTTTTTTCCTCAGTTTAGGCCGATACGTATTCTTCGACCTATTTTTGGTAAAAAAAAATCGCAATAAGCGTTTATCGGTTGGTTTGCGCAAAATTTATAGCGTTTACAAAGTAGGGGATAGTTTTATTGCATTTTTATTAATTTTTTTTTTTTACTACTAATGGCGGCGATTTTTTTCGTGACTGCGACATTATGACACTTCGGACAATTTTGACACATTTTTGGGACCATTGTCATTTTCACAGTAAAAAATGCATTTAAAATGCATTGTTTATTGTGAAAATGACAGTTGCAGTTTGGGAGTTAACCACTAGGGGGGCTGATGGGTTTATGTGTTCCCTGAAGTGTGTTTACAACTGTAGGGGGGTGTGGCTGTAGGTGTGACGTCATCGATTGTGTCCCCCTATAAAAGGGATGACACTATCGATGCAGCCGCCACAGTGAAGAACGTGGAAGCCGTGTTTACACACGGCTCTCCCCGTTCTTTAGCTCCGGGGACCGATCGCGGGACTCCAGCGGCGATCGGGTCCCCGCAGCTTCAGGCCGGGTCACGGGCGCGCTGGGTATTAGTACAGGACGTACCTGTACGTACATGTTCCCAGCCGTGCCATTCTGCCGACATATATGTGCAGGAGGCGGTCCTTAAGTGGTTAATTCTGCAAGTGATTCTAATTCACTATCGCTGTTTTCTAGTTGGTCTAAAACCGCTTTTGACTTAAAGGGATGCTTTTTGGATGCCATGGACGTTCTCAAGTTTCCAGGCAGAAAGCACAATAAAAGTGCAGGCAGGGCACTGGACAAAGCACTAGGGACAGAACTGAGGTGAAATGGTTTGATACATTGTAATCTGTTAGGATTACATTACTGTATTTCAATGTATTGTGCGTATGTCATGTTTTGTTTACTTTTTAGAATTTCCCACCCAGTTCTGCCCCCATGCATCGCCGGCGCTGGCAGGGAAGAGAAACCCGGAAGATGGATTCCGGCATTGGCCGGAGGACACAGCTGAAGGACATCAGGTATTGTAGGGACAAGGTAAGTGACACTACAGGGATGACACTGTAACCCGAGCATGGCTCAGGGTTACCGCTTTTGGTACTTAAAATTAGCCCCGAGCCACACCAGGGAGGTTAAATGACTTTTGCTGAGCCGGGTGGGGTCAACAAGGGTGCGTCCATGGCTGAAATCTTTAACGATTCAGTATAAATTATCTGAAATTTGAGCCATGTATGGCAACCTAAGTCCCAGTTAACACTTGTGTTTGGGGGACAGAAACAGGTGGTCCCCCAACCCCAACTCCCCCCCCCCCAAGCTGCAAATGCTTCACATCACGGTGCAGCAAAACTATCCCTGCATTTGGCAGTCTGTACCACCCATGGACTCTGACCCATTCAAGTAAATAGTGCCATGCTGCAACATGTGGTTGCGTAGCAGGATTTTTACGGGATAATATAGGCAGTGAGGAAGTGACATCACCATCACTCAAATGTCCTCTGAACAGCAATTCACCACGGATTGCTCTTCAGGGGGTGAAGCTAGTGTAAATGAGTCCTTAAAGAGGTTCTTCACCCTGTAAACAAAACTTTTAAAGTCAGCAGCTACAAATACTATAGCTGCTGACTTTTAAAAAGCACACACTTACCTGTCCCAGAACCCAGTGATGTCCTCGCCCGACACGGCTCTTTGCCGGTCTCTGGTTCCAGGCGCCAGCACCCTAACTGTGGGCAGCCGACTGTGACCCACTGCGCATGTGCTAGCCACGTAAGTGGTCTCGCAGTCTCCTGGAACCTGTGACATCTCACAAGAGGCTGTGGGAGGAAGGAGGGCGGCTTAAAAAATAAATAAATCAGGTAACGGCTCCCCCCCAACAAAAAGACATCCCAAATATTAGAGGGGGGTGGAACTTCCCCCTTTGGGGGAAATGACGCTTTAAGCTGCAGTTAATTCAGTGTTTCCCAATAGTGTGTGTTTGCCAGGTAACTACACGGTGCAGTAATCTGTCTCGGCTAATCACTGTAACTATCTATAAGTCACTCTGAACTGATTTACATTGATGTGAACGGGCATTATAAAAAAAACAATGTGATTTCCACTGTGGGGCGATTCTGTGCAGCTCAAGTCACATCTGAAATCACACTAGTGTGAACCAGGCCTAAAACATGAACTAATGAGATAAGACATAATGACAGATTTGGTAAACACTGTACTAAGCCATAATGACCATAGGATGGAAACAGCCAAGACTTACTATAAGATTATAGATAAGTGGCACCTGGCCCAAAGTTACAGTTTGGGTTGCCATGTAAGATACCAACTCTTCTTCCTCCTTCTTGGGTGCAGCAGCTGGTATGCAAAAGCTGAATGACAACTTTTTATTTTGATGGTATGGATAATGGCCAACTGTTTGTCTTCTTTTCTGAAATGCCAGTCCTCCTCTTTGTTGTAGCTAGGTATTCTTTATCTCTCATTTATTTTACAGAATGCAGCAAGATCTGTAAAAAGTTGGATTCACACCTATGCATTTTTAGTGTTTTTTGCATTTTGCAGATTTGCACTACAGCCCATTTAACATGGTTTCCTATGGAACACGTTCTGTAGTGCAAATCCGCAAAATGCAAAAAGCACAAAAACTGCATAGGTGTGAATCCAGCCTAATACAGTAGAAGACATGGAATTCTGTGGTAGGTAAAGCTTACCTCTAGACTTCCTAGAGCTATAAGAAGCCAGTGGACGATTCAGTTGGCCAACATTGACCCATGACATAAACCTCTGTTGAGGGTAGACTTGCTTTTGTTTTTAATGTCCTTAGGTTGCTCTTACCTATGGGTGTGTTTCTCGAAGAACTGCCAATTTCCATGTCATATACTTGGGTTTGCAACTCATCCACACGCTGGAAAGCTTCACATTTTAGGGTTCTTTCCTGCACGAGCTGTGATTTTATCTAGAATGTTAATTCAAATATCATTAGTTATGGCAGCTCCATAGTTTAGGGGCATATTTATAATGCCATGAAGCTGGCATTCACCAAATATTCACTGCAGTTGAATCTTCTTGGTGCATGTATTTTAAATCACAGTTTTTGACTCGCCACCAGTGAATGTTTGGCGACAGTTCCATGCAATGCTTTAAAAATATTCAGTTTTTGGTTTCTAAAATTGTCTTTTGCAGCACTGGGTTCTTGGTCCAATTTCTATCACAGACACTATATGCAGTAAATTATGTGTTTCCCATGTTTGAAAGACAGCTGTATTTTTCTAACATAACATTTCTTCTTAAAGAGTAACTGCACCTTCTAATACAAAAAAGGAAAAATAAAAAAAACTTGGAAAACACAACAGCAACTACAGCTACCTCTTATAGGGTAGCTTTAGTTGGTATCATATTTTCCATGGTTTATTTTTTTGTATTATCAGTACATTTGTAGGAATGGGCACCTCCAATAGGTAGTGGGTTCCCCCGACTAGACATCTGCAGAAAGAAAAATGTTGTTTCTTTTTGATTCGTTTTTTGCATAAATTTGTTTAGTTAAACTTGTTTAATTTTTTTTCAAATTGTTTTAAATTTTCCGAAATTTAATTTATTCTATTCGAAATTAGAATTTTGGATGATGGTGTTATTTTTTCGAATCCATTCTATTCTGTTGTTTTTTCTAATCAATTTGTTAAATTTACTATTCTGTTCTTTTCTATTATAGCGCAGATGAATTGGTTCATTTGTGAACAGATCAATTCCTAGTTTCCTTTAGTTTGCTGCTGGCAAGTGTGCAGATACCTTCCTGCCTATGCAGCTTTTTCTGGTGCAGGTTGTTGGTTGCTGAATCAGCCAAGATAAGAGTGTTTAGTGATGATAAAGCACACAGCCTTATGAATGTAAAAAAATATATGAATAGGCGCTAGTCCTTCTGTATGAATTATACACAATATCCTGTGATGTTGATAGATTCAACACATTTATAAATGTGGTGTAAAGCCTGAATATATTGAATAAAGCAAAGTCCACAATCACAGTGATCTTTCAAAATCAAATATAAAGTTATAATTTCTTCTTTATAGTTAAAGTGCTTTTCCACGTGCCCAGGCAAAATGTAAACTCACCAGATGGTTACGGCCGACGTAGCAGCCAATAAGCCTTGTGTATTAATCCTGTGCATTTCACCAGCAGCGCGTCCTCAGGAAGCTCACGGTGAGTGACTACACTATGAAATTACCTCTGGGTTCTCCTGTTTACTCTGAGTGAATGAGAATTCATACTAGTGACATTCAGAAGCAGGTTGGCATGTGGGCTCCTATGGAGAAGACCTGGAATCCCATGCTCAGGATCTAAAACATAAGGCTAGTTGGTTGCTTTGTCGGCCGCAACCATCTGGTGAGTGTACATTTTGCTTGGGCAAACGGAGAAGTCCTTTTTTTTTCAATATAAAGAAGAAATGATCACTTTATACTTGATTTTGCAACATCACGGTGAATGTGGACTTTCTGTTGTTCAATATAGTTGGACTTTACACCACATTTATAGATGCGTTAAATCTACCAACATCACTAGATGATGTGTATAATTCATACAGAAGGACAATTGCCTAATTGTTTTTTTTTTTTTTGTTATGTTGGAAGTGTTATACACTTAAAGGGGTAGCCGGTCCTACTTTTATTTTTATTTATTTCATATGATGGCACATCTTTGCATTAGCCTTTTGGATATGCCACTTCATCATGATACAAATATCCTAGATTAGATTGAAAGTGACTTTCTCTTTTAAAACAAGGTATAAAGTATAGGCACCTAACAATACCTGTACATACCTATCACTGCTTCAGTTGAATGCAGCCTTTCTGTTTGTGCAAATCCCCATTATTTTCACTTTCACTTAATATCAGCTCACAAGCTATGAATTCTGGAATTTATTTTTAATAGGCAGCACTTATAGGCACAGATAGGCGGTGCGGATAGGCAAAAACTGATGGGCACTGAATGGCAGCACTGACTGGCATCACTAATGGGTACAAATTGGCATCACTGATGGGCACTCATGGGGCTGCACTGATCATCAGGGCACTGATGATCAGTGGAAAAGTGATTGTCACCGGCGCAAAAATAAGTTCTAAATAATACTATATTGACCTGCTGCAGTGCTGTATAAACCTTCTATGAGGTTTAGGTGAAAAAATTAAAAAGGTGTTGGTACTGCGCTGGTATAATAATGTGATATCAAAAAAAAAAAAAAAAAATTTTTTTGAATTTTTTTTTTTTAGTTTACCCAAAAATGTTTTTTTCTATTTGACCCCTATAGTGATATAGTGCTAGATCCAGTACAGTGATGTACGTGATGGGTCACTATAGAAACAGCTCTTGTGAACATATGTACTAGCGTGATGCTATGTGCATATGCTGTGCCATCAAAAATAAATAAATGAATAAATAAATAAATAAATAAATATGGCTACCCCAAATGATGTGCTTGTGAAACAATAAGTGAGTCTATAAACTATTATGAATATACATACACAAGTGTGCGAACATATAAATAATGAATAATATTATTAATATATAAAAATAATAATAAGGTGCGTTGGTGCCAAAAATTAGTTTTTCACAATTCATGTGCATTCATGCTGCAACACGTCCCCAATTATGGGTAAGCGCCAGTTCACAAATTCCAGTCCAAACAGAAAGTGTTGCTGAGTTTAAATCCTGGTGCTATATTTCATGCATACAGGGTGCTGTCACTTCTTCCACCCGACAAAGATAAGTGCTACCACCACCAACTGCTGAAATGCAAACTCACCAGACCCCAGCTGGTAATGTGTCTCAAAAACTTATTCCGTTAAAGTTGGTGAGTCCTCTCAGGATGTTCCTCAATGCCTCAAAGAAACCAAGGGGCTCATCATGGTGAAATACGTTTAAAAATATATTTATTTAAAATTCATAATAAAAAACTACTCACAAGAGAGGTGCTTTAAAACCAGCACCTGGTGTCTTTGGCAGTGTCAGTCTTTTAGACAGCCGCTGACCAGCTTATCGTACGGGTGCGTTCCTGGCTCCTGCTGTACCTGTGGTCTCACTGGTTAAAATTACACTCCCCCTTGCGCTGTCCACATAGCTTCTTACGCGTTGCGCAGTTTTGCGTCTTCAGAAAAGCTGGTGGATGATTTTGCTGTCACTGTATTTATCCCCTCTGTCAAATTGCACTTACTGGCCAAAAAAAAAAAAAAAGTGGCCAGTAAGTGCAATTTGACAGAGGGGATAAATACAGTGACAGCAAAATCATCCACCAGCTTTTCTGAAGACGCAAAACTGCGAAACGCGTAACGCGTAAGAAGCTATGTGGACAGCGCAAGGGGGAGTGTAATTTTAACCAGTGAGACCACAGGTACAGCAGGAGCCAGGAACGCACCCGTATTTCACCATGATGAGCCCCTTGGTTTCACCTAATATATTAGAGTGCCCCCTGCTCTGGATGAATGAGAACAGGAGGCACGGCAGACAGCAGCACTGTCAGTCTGGGTGAGGGAATGTTAAATGTAATAGCAGATTTAAATACACTAAACATTGAAGCCGAACTTCAACTCACACTTTATAATCAGTTACAGCAAACAATTTTTTTTCCCCTTTTGGGATAAAGGATCATTGTAAGCACCCCTGCCTGTCTTTGTCTCATCCATGTAAACTGATACATTCTGCTGCAGAGCTTTTGAAAAACAACTGCAGATGAAAATAGAAGAACGAGAGCCGAAAAAAGAAATACAGCCACCACATCTATGAATTAGTAAACTGCAATAAAATAAATGTTTGCTTTTGGATTAAATACTGCTTTAATCCCTGCCTGTGTTCTAATTTTAGCTTGCGCCATGACTGCTCTAGGTTTCCTGTTCCAGGGTGCTTCCTTTCTTGTGCAGCACCCTATGGCGTTACCCTTGCAGGGACTAGAGTTGTGTCTCCCTACGCTGTGTACATCAATAAAAACGCACAATTTGTACCCTAGGGTGGCAAGACCCCTCCCTCCTCCAGACTGACTTGAGAATGTATTGTCCACTATTAACGCCTTTCCTGTGAAGACCAGAAGTTAAGGTAAGCAGCACTGAGAAAGCAAGAGCCAGCACCATTGAAAGTTGTAAACTGCAAGTGCTGGAGTAAACATTTTAAGAAATAGTTTACAGGGAAATATATCAGATTTTTTTTCTCTATGCTCGATGTGTTAAGATAAAAAATGCTGAGAGTTTAAAACTATCTTAACCTCATAACAACCAAAGTAATATCTGCATTTTTAGCACTGCTTCAGTTTAGTCACAATAATCTTTATTAAACATAAAATACACATGTGCGGTCTTTACCTGCTTAACTTCTTTTTTAACTTTACTTTGCTGAATCTGACTCATTTTAGATGATCTGTCCGCTTCTTCGGTGAGTGAGCGCAGCTTCTGCTCTTTATCGTCAATGTCCACTAGTAGTTTATCCATGCTGGCGGACAGAACACTATCAAGCTGCTGCCTGCTTCTTGCCTCTTGTGAGTGTCTATGCTCAGACTCATCCAGCAGTTGTTTCTGTAAAGAGATAATGTTTACACATGAGGCCGGCTGTCACTTTTTGCATTTTCTGACTCATGTAGCCCTATATATATTTGCTAATTTTTGGCATGTTCCTTTTATTGCATATAGCATTTCAGTGAACACACTATGTAGCTGCCACTTGGAATGTGATTTTTCAGCAACTGTCACATCAGGCTTCTTTTTCTACCTAAAAAAAGAATTTGGTGAGTGGTGGTTTTAAACGCAAAAAAAAAACATATTTAGTACATCTCTGCATTACATGATCATTTCCCATTTTTTATCTCTTTAACCACTTCAGCCCCGGAAAAATGTACCCACTTCCTGATTAGGCCATTTTTTTGCGATACGGCACTGCGTTACTTTAACTGACAATTGTACGGTTGTGCGACTCTGTACCCAAACAAAATGGAACTAAGATTAAAACAAAAATGCATACAGGCAAGCTCTTTATTGCAGAAGAAACCTTTACTTCCGCTTTAAACACACTGCAAGTACAGGAAAATAACTGGTGATGTGCCATAAATACAGTGTGTGCCTATCTTCGTCCTTCAGCTGACAACACAGTGTCTTCAGAGGCGGTTCTAGGCTTTGTGAGGCCTTAGGCAAAACTTGACATGGAGCCCCAATTACGCCCATGATGGGAAAAATAATTCAGGGACAAGAGCCTCTTCCCCACAACCCGGGTCGGTGGTTGTGGGGGTCTGCGTGCAGGGGGCTTATCTGATTCTGGAAGCCCACTTTAACAAGGTGGCCCTCAGATTCTAAGGGGTGGGGCCACCCGGAGATGTGACCAGGTGAACCCGCCCCCTTGTGACGTCATTGACTGAGGGCATGCTGGGTCATTGACGTCACAAGGGGTGGCGTCACAGATATTCACTGGTTGTTAGGGACGCAGGCGGCCCCTGCTCCTGAATCAGGGCTCTTAACGCTGCCTGAGTACAGCAGCGTTAAAGTCTCCTGTCCCTCAAAACTGGGGTAATGCATTGGGTAAGTTAGTAGGCCACGAGGCCCCTGTAAATGTTCGAGGCCTTAGGCAACCACCTAATTTGTCTAATTAAAGAGCCGCCTCGGAGTGTCTTTTCTGCTCTGAAATCCTAAGCATATGTTGTCAGCCCTGCCTACTTAAAGGGTAACTCCACTTTTGTGGGGGGAAAAAAGCAAAGAAAAAATAATATAGCACATACAATTGTTACACTTGTCATATTGAAATTGAATGTTATTGAAAATTACTTTTCCTTTTAAATCTGCAGCTCTGTAATTTTCTGTAAAATGCAATGCAATATGGCTACTTAGAGGTATTCTGTATACAGATGGTGTACAGAACGCCCTTCAGAAACATAATTTCCTGCTTGTGTGATTGGCTTATTGGTTTTCCCAGAAGACTGCACTTAGATACAAATCAGATTTTGAGCATCCCCAGCAACAAAAATGGCATTACTCCCAAAGGGAAATTAAGTCTAAAGGAATGCAGACCCTGCAGCTTTCTTCATTAGAGCCCTGCAAGTGCAGCAGCTGATTGATAATTATAAAATCACCCCTATACAGATTCACCGTGCATGGACACAGACACACAACTATTTCTTCAGAATAACAAAAGGTAGGAATCTGCAACAAAGTTTGTTACAATCTCTGCAATGTACATAGATCAACCAGAGGAGAATGTTTACCGTATTTATCTTGCTATAACGCGCCCTGGCGTATAGCGCGCACCCCCGAACTTGAAGGAAAATTCCTGGAAAAAAAAATACTTACAGTTTGGATGCCCCTCATCGGTGTCTTGCCTGTCGTCCATCGCGTCCATCGGCGGCCTCGTCTGGTCCGGCGTCCTTCTGCGGCCATCGTAGTGTCCTCCCCGCTCAATCCCCGCTTCCTGCGCTGTGTTTGAACCACTCCGCCGACATATATGGAGCGCAGTACACTCGGGTATAGTCAGGCAGGCTCGGCTCCTCTCACGTAAAGGACGTACAGGACGTGACCGCGAGAGGAGCCGAGCCTGCCCGACTATACACGAGTGTACTGCGCTCGGTATATGTCCGCGCAGTGGTTCAAACACAGCGCGGGTATCGGCGTATATTGCGCACCCACGATTTTGCCCTGATTTTCAGGGCAAAAAAGTGCGCGGTATACGCCGATAAATACAGTATTTCTCGACAAAAGTGGAGTCACTATTTAAAGGGGTTTTCCACCCTTTTTTTAAGTTTATTAAAAGTCAGCAGCTACAAAAAGTGTAGCTGCTGGCTTTTAATAAACTGACACTTACCTGCGCCACGGCTCCAGCGACGCGCCGGCCGGGGCTCCGCTCCTCGCCGGCCGGCGTCTTCATTCCTAGTGTGGGCACCCGGCAGTGATAGCTTTCGGCTTCACGGCCGGGCACCCACCGATTGGACAGCCGCTCGCCTACAGGGAGGGGCTGTGAAAAGGCGATTAAGCTAATCGCCTTTCCAGCCCCTCGGCGGAAGGAGGAAGTGGGACAGGAAGTCCCCTTCTCCTGAAGCCCCCACTCCCCCCCAAAAAAAATTACATGCCAAATGTGTCATGTAAGGGGGCGAGGAGTGGGTTAAGAGGAAGTTCCATTTTTAGGTGGAACTCCTCTTTAATTTCTGATAGATTACATCCTCATCAATCCCTATTCCCCTAATCTCTATAACCCTCTTCCCTGATGTCTGGCAGAATCAACATGTATTTTCTTTTTTGCATTTATCAAACAGATATAACAAAACACTTTCAATGGTACATTCAGCAAACCAAAAGGGAGCTAATAAAATAATAATTGTTAGGGGTCACATACGCTTCATTCAGATCTATTGGCACATAAAAAAAGGAAAAAAATATTTTTTGCTTTAAATTGTTTAAGTTTTCCTGCTTGAGATCTATTTTGATTTTATTTTCTAACAGTATCATGTAGCGGCTTACTCTAAAAGCAATTTGCGCTCTTTTGCTTTGCTGAATTTTGCTAATCTAACTTATTTTCATGCACTGAGCATTGGAATAGGAGATGTTTTGACAGTATAGACAAGGCAGGATCACAGGAGAATTTCAGAAATGTGATAATGTTGTCATAGCTCAGTAAGCCCAATGGGTCACACAGGATGCTGCAACAGCAAACTACAGAGACTAAAGGGATTTACGGTTATTTTAATAAGTAGGCAATTTGCATCATTGTATTCAAGCTGTTTTAACTACCGTATTTGGTTGTTCTCCCTACAGAATATTAGCAGCCGGAAAAGCTAGTAATGTGAATAGTGTACCTGTCTGACCAGCTGTTGTTTTACTTTACTGGCATCAGCTTGTGTCCTTGACAAGGCTGTCCTTGCAACCACGAGCTCTTGACGTAGCAAGGCCACCTCTTGCTCCACTCTCAGCTTTAACTTCAAGCTTTCTTTTTTGTCCTGAACAGCCTCCTTTAATGGTAGAAAAGATCATACAGATAAAGGCAATTATTATATAGTGTTCTTTACTCTGGTCACACAACATCATAGAGGGTAGAAGCCTAACTTCTAAGGGAAAAGATTCAGCTATATACCTGATACAATTTTAAACAAGTAGAATGACAAAAGCAGAAATTACGTGATTGACAGAATAACACAATTAGAAACCAAATAATAAAATATCTGTTTTAAGGGAACAAGTAACTTGGTCTAGATCAGGGGTCTCCAAACTTTCTAAAGAAAGGGGCAGTTTTCTGTCCTTCAGACTGAGCCCAGTGGGAGTAAACAATGCCCGATCTGGTGTCATTGGGAGGTGCCCCATATTTCTTGTCAGTGGAAGGAATTATGCCCCATTGGTGCCAGTGGCAGAAATGATGCCCATCATTGGTGTCAGTGGCAGAAATTATGCCCCATCATTGGTGTCGGTGGCAGAAATCATGCCCCATTGTTGGTTCTCGGTGGCAGAAATCATGCCCCATTGTTGGTTCTCGGTGGCAGAAATCATGCCCCATTGTTGGTTCTCGGTGACAGAAATCATGCCCCATTGTTGGTTCTCGGTGGCAGGAATATTGCCTCAAAGGAAGCAAAATAAAAATAAATATATATAATAAAAATAAATAAAGTGAAGGAAAGCAAAGGGAGACCACTGGTCTAGAGGGCTCCCAGCTCCAGTTTGTCCTCTACTTGTAAGCGTTTCTAAACTGCTCTCAGGTGACAATAATCTTCCTTTGGACAGAAATTAGTAACATACTACAGATGTTTTTAGACCCTCTATCTAGAAATGCAGTTGTCATCTAAATAATATCCTGTTTCTGCATGTCATTAATAGCACTGGCCACATGGTTGATTGGTACACCATTGTTGTTACGTTTGAGTGCTAGGTTTCATTTACGCTATTAATTATTTTAGCCCTGGAAGGAATTAAATCTTAACATCAGGGCTCAAGTCCTGCGAGAACGCGTGGGAACGGAGTTCCTGCACTTTTTTCACAGCAGGAACTCCGTTCCCTTTGCAGAACTAGAGCAGCCGAGCCCCCTGAGCCAATCCTTCACTAAGCGGCGATGCCCAGCTCGAGTCACTGTCAGGGACAGGCGAACCTTAGTAATCCTTTATGTTACTGGCCGCTTCCTGTATATGGATTCATCGGGTAGTGTGCGGGTATTCCGTCACTTCCTCGAAGCTGCAATGTCTCCTGGGAGCTTTTGTCATTGTTCCCAGGAGACATTGCGGAGAAATTTAGAACTTGCTTCTTTCTAAATCCCACGATAACTCGCGGCAGACCTCCTCAATGTCTCCTGGGAATAATGACAAAAGCTCCCAGGAGACATTGCGGCATCGAGGAAGTGACGGAATACCCGCACACTACCCGATGAATCCATATACAGGAAGCGGCCAGTAACAAAGTATTACTAAGGTACAAAATAAACACGCAGTTTAGTAATTATGCATATGAGCGTATCATTTATTTATTTATTTTTGGTGGGGGAGTGGATCTTGGGTGGGAGTTCCCACACTTTTTTCCCCAGGACTTGACCCCTGCTTAACATGCTTTTATTTATTTTTTATTCCAGTCTGCTGTCCATCATATTAAAAACACAGCAAGCAGCCAGAAGGACTGAATATCCAAAATGAAACTTACTACATACCGTTTCGGCTTTTCCTAGCGTCTCCCGTAACTTTCCTTCTCTGGCTGTCATCTTCCATTTATTCAGAGCTTTGATTTTGCAGATTAATGCTTGTAGCTGGCTGTTCTCATCTCGTAGTGAATGTAGCCTGTCATGCTAATTAATGCATAAACAAATGGTAACTATATCAACTCCTGTACAGCACTGGCACATATATTTCTGAATAAATCTGAATAACATACACATTAATTCTACAGGTGGGGGGTGGGTACACTGTATATGCAAATTACATCAACTGCATGGTGAGAAAAGTAAGTTAATATATTATCTGAATTCTTAGAGTATATATGTTCTATTTAAAGTGGTTTCTATCTTTATTCTTAGAAGCAATGCTGTATCCTGGCCTAAGCCAACAAGACCCAGGCCTAGGGCAGCACTTTGCAGGGGGGCAGCACGGAAAGAGTCCCTGCCGGCTTGCGCTACACTGTTAGTGTAACGCAAGCTGCTTCTAATTTTGACTGTCCTATCATCCTGGACCACAAACTTTTCTCACTGTGCTATATGTTTTCTGCTGCACCATTGGTATGGTTATACCTTCTTAGTCTACTCCATAAAATTATCAGAAATTTGTGCTTAAAGTAGAACTATAGGCAACACTTTTTTTTTTTTTCATTTTGGATAGAGTAAAGCCCTGTACACACGGCCCGGATTCTCGTCAGGAAAAAAACGTTGTTTTTTCTGACGAGATTCCTGGCAAGATTCTCTTGCCGGCCAAGTGTACACACATACAGCATTCAAAAGAACCGCCGTTCATTTGAATGGCACGAACGCCATGACGTCATCGACTACAACGAGCATGCGCTCTTCTCATTCGATGCCGTCGCCACCATCTTGCTTCACCCTACCTATGCCTTGGAAGCTACCAAGCATGCGTCAAAGTCATTTCGAGCATGCGTGGGTTTCCATGGAGAGGTAAGTATACACACTCGGGTTTCTCGGCAGGAAAACACTGCCGAGAATCTCACGATGAGAAAATAGAGAGCAGGTTTACTCGGCAAGAAAGCTCTGCCAGCAGTTTTCTTGCGGTTTCTTGCCGAGAAAAACGTGCGTGTGTACGAGGCTGTAGGGAGGGTTATAGCCTGTGTCAGTTTATTTTTTACCCCCCCTGTCCCATTGCAGAGATTTCCCTTCACTTCCTGCCCCATAGCCAAACAAGAAGTGAGAGGAAATCTATGCAAATTAAGGGAATCCAATGCCCCCCCCCCCCAGGCCCTAAAAACTAGTGTCCCCAATTTCAGGAACACAAAGCTTTCTCACTGTGCTATATGTTTTCTGCTGCACCATTGGCATGGTTATATCTTCTTAGTCTACTCCATAAAATTATCAGAAATTTGTGCTTAAAGTAGAACTATAGGCAACACTTTTTTTTTTCATTTTGGATAGAGGAAGGGAGGGTTATAGCCCGTGTCAGTTTATTTTTTACCACCCCTGTCCCATTGCAGAGATTTCCCTTCACTTCCTGCCCCATAGCCAAACAGGAAGTGAGATGAAATGTATGCAAATTAAGGGAATCCAACCCCCCCCTCAGGCCCTAATAACTATATAACCAATTTGAGGGCAGGTCTTAAACAGAAAAGGGTGTGGCCTTGCCAGGAAGGGGTGGGTCATCTTTAAATTAGGGGGTGCACGAGTTTAGTCAGGCCTAGGGCAGCACAAAACCTAAATACACTGCTGCTTAGAAGTCATGCATACTGACATACTCTACTTCCAAAACGTTACCAACTTTGTACTTCTGAAGGAACCCAAGTGTCTGGGCAACTAGAGAAGTTCACTGAATTGAAAATGTTTGCCTAGAGCTTCCTTTATTATTCTGTAAACGTAACAAAACTTGTGGTTAGCAACTTACCATTGATAACGTGCTTTTTAAAGTACTCTCATTTTTTAGTGAGCCATATTTTTTTCTCAAAAGAATCATGTTGTCCACTCCTTCTTTTCGAACATCACTGATAAGTTCAGTCACTTGTTTGTTCATATCGATATGATAGCCATCTATTTTAGACTGAAAAATTAAGCATGTTAGGAAGGAAGGATGTATGGCATTGTCAGAGATCATTGACCAATCTAGAAAGAAACCATAATGTTTAAAATGTATCCGAAGGTATTGTGGTACTGTTGCTACATGAGACCTCCCCTCATGCTCGCTTCCAAGACTTCTCCAGAGCATCTCTCAGCCTTGTGAATACCCTACCCCAATTTGGCTATCTCCTACTCTGCCCACTTTAGGTGATCCCTGAAAACTTCTCTCTTCAAGAGGACCTATCCCACCTCTACCTAATAAACTGTATTTTTACTTTGTGTGCATCAGCTCATCCCCCGCAGTTATCTTTTGTATCACTTGCCACTTTCTTTTAGATTGTAAGCTCTCACGAACATTGAGTCTGTACCGTCTCCCTTTATTTTGTATATGGCTGCGCAAACTGTTGGCACTATCCTGTAAAACAGGGGTCTCCAAACTGCGGCCCGAGGGCCAGATGGGGGCCCTTTGCTAGCCTTTATCCGGCCCTTGGGGCACTATTCCTCCCACTGATGTGAGGCGCTATTCCTCCAACTAACTCCCACAAGGTGGCATGATTTCTTCCCCTGATACCAATGATGGGATACTATTTCTCCTACCAATAAGGGCACTACTCCCCCTCCTACTGACCACAAACTTAGAGGCCAAATTTATTCTCACTGATGCTTAGCCTGGGACATTTTCTACCGCCACTGGTCACAATCCGGCCCTCCTAAAGTCTGAAGGACAATAAACTGGCCCTTTGTTTGAAAAGTTTGAAGACCCCTGCTGTAAAATAATAAAAATATGACTTTTGTATAGTGGCCCTCTACAAAGTAGCATTAGTTCACAAACTGCTTAGTAACATGGAAACGTATGTACAAATTATCAAATCAAACGTTTTTTTTTTTTAAGTAATATAATAAGCAGCAGAGGGAATAACTACCGTAAGTAGGGTAGTAATGTGAAGAACCATGTTTTTCAATGCACCATCTATTCCCTATGCCACAAAAGTAAATGATCAGCTATAATTCTTTTGATCTACTTTTCCACACTTTTTTTTTTTATAAGGTGCTGTATAGTAAACCTTTAATGGGCATAATCAGTGATTCTCCTTGACACTGGGCATGACCTGCTTCTTCATAAGTGCCATCTATTATTATTATTATTATACAGGGATGACGTTTACAGCTGACATTTCTAGTTAGCGAACTGAACATGGCAAGTACAGTTACTGACACAGATTACACTTTGCTCACCTTTAGAGACACACAAGCAGCAAAAAGAGTCCTCACTAAGGCTTCATATTCATCCTGCACCTGTCTCCTCACCACCTGGGTAGCAGCCATGGCTTCTTCTTCCGTATCTTGAAGCTTAGCTCTGAGTGCTGTTATTTCAACTACGAGATCATGGGTTATGTCAGCGGTCTACAAAAAAGGTAATTATATTGTTTTCAATATAAAATATAATTGGATTGCGGATGTTTGCTTGGACTAGCGAGACCTTTGGTAAAGAAAATGATCCTGCTTTTTGTTATATGTATTTATTTAATTCATTTTCTAGTGCTATTTATTTCTTTTTAGCTCTTCTGAAAATAAAACTCTTCCCTTATGAATCATCTCACTCATTAAACACTTGTTATTTCTATTCCTACTTATCTTTCCTACACTTCGGTGGCTGCCTTTGGGGTCATGACATTACACTGCATGCTGTTTACTTTAGCTGCTGTTCAATACATAGCTTTTGGCCAGAATTTCTAACAAAACACAAATACGCATTATTCCACTAATGCTGGTATGATACCAGTTGGACTTAAGACATCATCCATTAATTACATTTTTAGGTTAGTTATCTTTTTATTGAACGTTTTAGGTATTTCAATACAAAGGCATGAAATAACAGTTGAAAACAGTAAGGCCCCTTTCTCGCGATCGGACCGTTCAGGTCCACCTGTCAGTTTTGACGGCGGACCTGAACGGCTGCTCCATGCAGTCCTATGGAGCGTCGGATGTCAGCGGAGACATGTCCGCTGACATCCGACCCGATCCGCCAAAATCAGATGGATGGTGATACGTCCCCATCCGTCCATATCGGATCGGGTGAGATCTAATGAAAATGTACATGCTGTCCTTTTTCATCAGATCTCCCCATAGGAGACAGCAGCGCTGCACACGCCCCTCCCCGCTCAGTGAGCAGAGAGGGACCTGTCATCCGCCTTCTCAGTGTAGAGATCTCCCGCTGAGCCGGCGGGAGCTGGCGGACTCCGTAGCGACAGAGTCTGCCTGTGTGGAAGAGGCCTGAGAAAAAATATGTCATGGTTGACAACATTCCTTTAAAGCGGAGCTCCACCCTAAAGTGGAACTCCCGCTGATCGGCACCCGCCCCCCCTCCGGTGTCACATTTGACACCTTTCAGGGGGGAGGGGGGTGCAGATACCTGTCTAAAGACAGGTATTTGCACCCACTTCCGGCCACACGCTACGGGCAAAAGACAGGTTTTTCTGACTTCCCGTCTGTCGCCCGCTGTGTGCTGGGAACACTCGGCTCCCAGCACACAGCGTGTGAGCCAATCGGCGGGCGCAGCGTGACTCGCGCATGCGCCGTAGGGAACCGGGTAGTGAAGCCGCAGCGCTTCACTTCCTGGTTCCCTCACTGAGGATGGCGAGGGGAGCAGCAGAGAGACGAGCTGCTGGCTTTTAATAATTTTTTATACTGGCACATCCGCTTTAATTACATTTTTGTTACTTTTTTTTTTACTCAATTTTGTACATTGACTGATACAAAAAATCTAAAAGATACTTTGAAGTGACTGTTCACACCATGTAAACATTACTTATATACAGTATTGATATAAGGCCTTTTTCAAAAAAATAAATAATCAAACAGGTTCTTTATTGAACAATAAGCACAAAGACGTACAACCTGGTGACAAAAGTGCACATTTCACCTCAAAAATATACACATCAATAACCCTTAGTATTTTCACATGTAAATTTAGTGCAACATGCTGAACTGACAGGCGGCACCTCCAGTCAAACTCACCCAATCCAAGTTAATGGGGCTGGGCCACAACCACGAGCCACGCTTGGCTCACAGTTGCGGTGCATTATCTACATTATAAACTGCTTACTGCGGATAGCTTTTTTTGGCTAGTGTGATCCTAGTCCAAGGGAGCCGATTTTCTAAAGACAAATGGACAGTTCACTGTGCAAAAAAAGTTAGGCCTCGTACACACGGGCAAGAATCTCGTCAGGAAAAAAAAAGATTTTTTCCCCAGACGAGATTCTTGGCAAGAATCTCTTGCCGCCCGAGTGTACACACAGACCTTTCAAAAGAACCGCGGTTCTCTTGAAAGGCAAGAATGCGGAGACGTCATTGCATACGACGAGCATGCGCTCGTCACATTCGATACTGTCGCCGCCATCTTGCTTCGCCCTATCTATGCCGTGGAAGCTACTGCGCATGCGTCTAAGTCATTTCAAGCATGCGCGGGTTTCCACAGCGACAGGTAAGTATACACACTCTTGGGTTTCTCGTCGGGAAACAGGCCGACAAGAATCTCAACAAGAAAATAGAGAGCAGGATCTCTATTTTTCTCGTCGAGATTTTAGCCAGATTTTCAGACAAGAAACCTGAAAGCCTCGTACAACAGGTTTGGTTTACTCGGCAAGAAAGCTCTGCCAGCAGTTTTCTTGCTGGTTCTTGCCGAGAAAACCGAGCGTGTGTACGAGGCTTTACACTTTGCAAGGGAAGTTTCATAACCTCTGGAGAAACTTCTTTGCAAAGTGCGACTTCCTTGCAAACAGCCTTTAGTAAATCAACCCCATGATTTAGTAAAAAACAATGTACCATATTGTAGAGGGGCCATTACAATATTTTCTGTTATACCTGTATAATGATGCAATAGAAATCATCTTTATATTTATCTATAATGTATCATTTTTTTTTTACCACATCGGAGAGTAACTGGTTTCTACATGATTGGTACTGGTTTTATTATTAAAAAGAGTAAAAATATAATATGTTCCTCATTATAGTTGAAGTATCACTTTGTATTTCAGATAATAATCTTCTAAACAATGGAGGAATAGAAGAAGAAAATCAGCTGAGCTTTAAGGAAATACACGCAGTCTGCCTGCTTCCTGATAAGATCTTCGTTACTGATAATTCACTCACTGTTCATCAAAAAACAAGAGGTCTATAAATCTGTCTTGAATGATTTGACCCTACATAATTACTCGATGTCCGCCGGGTGCCCTGGGGATCGTGTCACGGAGCTGCAGAACAGGGTGATGCCTTGTAACAGGACAGTGATCTACTGCTCTCTGTCATCGGGAGCAGTGATCAGCATCGTGTCACATGTAGCTGAGCCCCGTCACAGTTAGAATGACTCCCTAGTACACACTTAACCCATTCCTCGCCCCCTAGTGGTTAACCCCTTGCCTGCCAGTGTCATTTACACAGTAATCAGTGCATTTTTATAGCACTGCTCGCTGTATAAATGACAATGGTCCCAAAATAGTGTCTATTGTGTCCCCAATAATGTCACAGTCATGATAAAAATTGCAGATCGCCACCATTACTAATAAAAAAAATGAAAAAAATGCTATAATTCTATCCCCTATTTTGTAGACGCTATAACTTTTGCACAAACCAATCAATATATGCTTTTTGCAATTTTTTTTTTACCAAAAATATGTAGAAGAATACATATCGGCCTAAACTAAGGAAAACATTTTTTTTATAGCAAAACGTTTTTGGCCCAGATTCTCAAAGGGCTTACTATGGCGCAACGAAATGTACGCCGTCGTAAGTCCTAATCTGGGCCGTCGTATCTATGCGACTGATTCTTAGAATCAGTTACGCATAGATATCCATTAGATCCGACAGGCGTAAGGCTCTTACGCTGTCGGATCTTAAATGCAATTTTTTTTTGCCGCTAGGTGTAGCCTCCGTCATTTTCCCTGTCGAGTATGCAAATTAGCAAAATACGCGAATTCCCGAACGTACGCGCTGTTGACGCAGATACAACGTTTACGTTAGATTTGCGCCGCGTAAAGTTGCCCCTGCTATATGAGGGGCAACCAATGTTAAGTATGGCCGTCGTTCCTGCGTCGAAATTTTAAAATTTACGTTGTTTGCGTAAGTCGTCTGTGAATGGGGCTGGACGCCATTTACGTTCACGTCTAAACCAATGACGTCCTTGCGACATCATTTGGAGCAATGCACCCTAGGATTTTTTTCGGACGGCGCATGTGCATTACGTTCGGCGCGGGAACGCACTTAATTTAAATGTTCCATGCCCCCTACCCGGCTAATTTGAATTAGGCGGGCTTGCGCCGGGTGATTTACGTTACGCCGCCGCAACTTTACAGGCAAGTTCTTTGTGAAAAAAGCACTTGCCTGTAAAACTTGCGGCGGCGTAACGTAAATAAGATACGTTACGCCTGCACAGTTTTACGCCCATATACGGGAATCTGGGCCTTTGTTTATAGCGCAAAAAATAAAAACCGCAGAGGTGATCAAATACCACCAAAATAAAGCTCTAGTTGTGAGAAAAAAAAAGGACGTAAATTTTGTTTGGGTGCAATGTTGCACGACTGCGCAACTGCCAGTTAAAGCAACGCAGTGCCAAATCGCAAAAAAATGCCCGGTCATTGGGCAGCCAAATCCTCTGGGGCTGAAGGGTTTAAAGTAGAAGTTCACCCTAATACTAAAATCTCTAAGGCTAGGTTCATACTATTGCGAATTGGATGCAGTTTTTTCCACATCCAGATCGCATGTCAGGTGATTGTGATAGGCTCTCTTTGAAGCCGGTTCACACATCTGCGGGGTGGCTCCGGTGAAAATTGCACAGGACTCCTGTGTGTCTTCTGGTCTATTTCAGGTCCAAATTCAGCCCAAAATGCGGGTTGAAATCGGACCTGAAAAGATGAACGGGACGCACCGGACCCCTGCTGTGAGCCACTCCATGTTGCGGTGTGAACCCTGCCTAAATCTACTGGCATCGACAATCTGATGCCGCGTACACAAGATCGAAATTTCCGGTGGAAAAAGTCAGTCTGATTGTGTGTAGCCCCATCTGAGTTTTTTCATCGGAAATTCCGATGAATTCCATTGGAGTTTAGATATAGAACATGTTCTATTTTTTCCGATGGAACTACGTTCTATTTTTCTCCGATGGAATCGCTATACATACCTTTTCTGAAGCCGTTCCGGTCCAGTGTCAGCGGCGGCTTCTCTGTGGAGGTGAGTGCAGGTGAGGCAGCCGACAACAGAATCCCCATAGTAACTCTATGGGTGACGTCACTTCCCATTCATTTCCCAGCCTGTCTCTGCTGCAGAGCTTCTGCTGCCGGAAACCAGACTGGATCAGTTCCAGAAAAGGTATGTATAGAGAGTTCTTCTTTACAGGGCTAGATAGGTTAGTCTTAGAATGTGGATGCCTGTAGATTTTACAGATTTTAATATTAGGGTGAAATTCCACTTTAAGGAGTAGCTATACTGACTTATAGGTCAAACCCAGATCCATCAGCTAAAATACAATTTTATAAATTGCTAAATATTGTTCACAGAATTCTTACACCTTGTTGCAACCATGATAACCATCCCTGTTTTCAGTTACCTAAGTAACTGCTTGGAGCCTGGGGCCACTATGAGGGGGAGACAAAACTTAATCTGCATATATTTTCCAGTTAGATTGTGATATTCAATATTTTCCAGCATTGATTGTGCTGTGGACATGCCACTCAGCAAGAAAAGACTGTTTATAACCACTGATTAACGAACAGGTTCAGACTCCCAAGAGTACTTCTAGCATTTTCAGAGGGTATTTCTGTTTGGCAAACACTTTGTAGCAGTGTATTATTGTAGCAAATAATAGTTTGCCATCAAACGCAGCCACTGTGCCATCAAACGCAGCCACTGTGCCATCAAACGCAGCCACTGTTCCATCAAATGCAGCCACTGTGCCCCAAACGCTGCCACTATGCCCATTAAATGCTGCCACTGTGCCCATTAAAAACTCTGCCACTGTGCCCCAAATGCTGCCACTGCGCCCACTTACCCTGTCTCGGGTGGGCAGTGGGTGACGGCGGCAGGCCCGGCGAGCGATGTCCAGTGTCCTCCATGTCTTCCCAACCTCAATGCCTTCTCCCGCCCACCATCTCCTATTATGGGACGCCTGATAGGCAGCGTCCAATCACAGCGCCTGTCATTTCAGCCAATCAGGTGACAGGTAATAGACCCGAGCACCTGATTGGCTGACAGGTGGGTCAGTGTTAGGAAAGAGATTCATTTGCTTTCCTAACACACAGCTGACTGAACGGCCAGCATGGCGCGCGCTGTTCACCATTTTGGACGCCTATTAGAGCCTACGGCTTTAATCAGTTGCTTCAAAAAAAAACTGGAGCTGTAATTCAGGTGCCTGGTGCCAGACACCTGACTAGGGGGTATCAGCGGCGACCAAAGATAGCCCTTTATGGACGCATCGCCACTGCCTCTATCACTATTCTAGGGGTAACCCAAAATTTGGGATTTTCTCTTACTTTCAACGATAATGGTAAACAGGACAAATAGAGAGGAGGAATTTCCCTAATGAGCAGAGATGGCAATAAAAACTGACTGGAGAAGGTTTAGAACACCTCTCTATCCAAAACTTTATATATATATATATATATATATATATATATATATATATATATATATATATATATATATATATATATATATATATATATATCAAGTTTTGCCTTTAGTTACAGTATACACTGATATAAAAAAGAAAAAAATATGGTTGTGGCAAAAAAAATAAAATTAGATGCAAAATGTTGTTTGACTCTAAACTTAGCTTAAAAAATGGATGTATGACTGCTATTTGTTTGTCACATAAGGAGATATATTACTAAGGACGAAGGTTATCTAGGCCTCACATGCTGCCAGATTGCAGCTTCAAGTCTACCCCTGGACTTTAAACCCCTTAGTTATTAGTTTGATAGCAATAAACATATCTCATGTGTTTAAACAATGATTTATAGACCTATGTACTGCTACATGAGGTAATAAACACTGGCTGCTATTACTTCTGTTTTATTGCAGTGATAGTAGGCAGCACCCCTAAGCGGCCAGTCAGAGCCGGAAGATGGGACTCGCCTGACATCAGCAAATTTAGAAGAGATAAAGCCCAGTTACTATCAGGAACCTGTGCATATTTATGATATCAATATATAGAAAAGTACACAAGTTTACAGGCACTGCACCAGTACAGGATTATGGTGTGTTTCCTGTGATCAGACTCACTTTCACTATATATATATACAGGGAGTGCAGAATTATTAGGCAAGTTGTATTTTTGAGGATTCATTTTATTATTGAACAACAACCATGTTCTCAATGAACCCAAAAAACTCATTAATATCAAAGCTGAATATTTTTGGAAGTAGTTTTTAGTTTGTTTTTAGTGTTAGCTATTTTAGGGGGATATCTGTGTGTGCAGGTGACTATTACTGTGCATAATTCTTAGGCAACTTAACAAAAAAAAATATATACCCATTTCAATTATTTATTTTTTACCAGTGAAACCAATATAACATCTCAACATTCACAAATATACATTTCTGACATTCAAAAACAAAACAAAAACAAATCAGTGACCAATATAGCCACCTTTCTTTGCAAGGACACTCAAAAGCCTGCCATCCATGGATTCTGTCAGTGTTTTGATCTGTTCACCATCAACATTGCGTGCAGCAGCAACCACAGCCTCCCAGACACTGTTCAGAGAGGTGTACTGTTTTCCCTCCTTGTAAATCTCACATTTGATGATGGACCACAGGTTCTCAATGGGGTTCAGATCAGGTGAACAAGGAGGCCATGTCATTAGTTTTTCATCTTTTATACCCTTTGTTGCCAGCCACGCTGTGGAGTACTTGGACGCGTGTGATGGAGCATTGTCCTGCATGAAAATCATGTTTTTCTTGAAGGATGCAGACTTCTTCCTGTACCACTGCTTGAAGAAGGTGTCTTCCAGAAACTGGCAGTAGGACTGGGAGTTGAGCTTGACTCCATCCTCAACCCGAAAAGGCCCCACAAGCTCATCTTTGATGATACCAGCCCAAACCAGTACTCCACCTCCACCTTGCTGGCGTCTGAGTCGGACTGGAGCTCTCTGCCCTTTACCAATCCACCCAAGGGCCCATCCATCTGGCCCATCAAGACTCACTCTCATTTCATCAGTCCATAAAACCTTAGAAAAATCAGTCTTGAGATATTTCTTGGTCCAGTCTTGACGTTTCAGCTTGTGTGTCTTGTTCAGTGGCCGTCGTCTTTCAGCCTTTCTTACCTTGGCCATGTCTCTGAATATTGCACACCTTGTGCTTTTGGGCACTCCAGTGATGTTGCAGCTCTGAAATATGGCCAAACTGGTGGCAAGTGGCATCTTGGCAGCTGCACGCTTGACTTTTCTCAGTTCATGGGCAGTTATTTTGCGCCTTGGTTTTTCCACACGCTTCTTGCGACCCTGTTGACTATTTTGAATGAAACGCTTGATTGTTCGATGATCACGCTTCAGAAGCTTTGCAATTTTAAGAGTGCTGCATCCCTCTGCAAGATATCTCACTATTTTTGACTTTTCTGAGCCTGTCAAGTCCTTCTTTTGACCCATTTTGCCAAAGGAAAGGAAGTTGCCTAATAATTATGCACACCTGATATAGGGTGTTGATGTCATTAGACCACACCTTCTCATTACAGAGATGCACATCACCTAATATGCTTAATTGGTAGTAGGCTTTCGAGCCTATACAGCTTGGAGTAAGACAACATGCATAAAGAGGATGATGTGGTCAAAATACTCATTTGCCTAATATTTCTGCACTCCCTATATATATATATATATATATATATATATATATATATATATATATATATATATATATATATATATATATATATATATATAACAAATCCTCTCACACAGGCCTTTTCTGTCACTACATTCTTATTTACGTGATGCAGGACTGAGAGCTGTCTATAATAATAGTGATTTCATCTTTTAATGCTTACGTATGAGAACCCTAAATTGATTTTTTAGTAGATTTGGGCCTGCAGGTAGGCTTCAGGTGTTGTACATGTCAAAAACTAGAATAGATCTAGATTTTAGCCAACCAGTGACTTACAATATGGTCCTATCATGCTGCAATTGCATTTAGGGCACAGTTGGTGCTTCAAGCTGAACTCCAGGATTATTTTTTGTACTGCATTGGCACCCAGTGGTGGCTATTTCTCAATTTTCTTGGGGGGGGGGCTGCCTCCCCAGCCAACCAACCACCCCTCCCTGTAGCTCGCTTAATCAATTGCCGCTTCCCCCCCCCATCGCTCAATCGCTGCATCTCTCACCCATTGCCATCCAGGCCCCTCGCCAGACCCCGCATTTACCCCATCCAGGTCATGGCTTCCCCCCGTGTCTCCTCCTTAGTCCCAGCGGTTGCCTCTCCTCCCAACCAATCAGGACCCGCAGCCAATGGGGTCCTAGGACTCCCAGCCAATCGGGTCTCAGGACCTGCTTCCTGATTGGCCAGGAGGAGAAACAGGAAGACATTAGCGAATATTATTGTCTAATGTCACACAACTGGTTCAGGCTCCAGTGCGCCATAAGCCCACCCTTTTTTAAGCCAATTGGAGCCTTTGGCTCTAATCATGTGCTTCTAAAAAAAAATCCTCCATGAGTCCGGCGCCCTGTATGTATATTAGGGACTAATGGATTGGGGGGGGGGGGGCACCCCTGTGCCCTGCATTAGCAGTGGTCACTGCTCATACCTGATGGACTGCAGAGTAAGCTGGAAATCACTATAATATTTGGCACTACTACAATGATAGCCATGATCTTCCAAATAAGGCTCAGGTTCTATTGTGACTTCTATTAGTGTGTGGCCGAGCACTAGTTAAAACTTTTACAAGGAGTTTTCATTCTCCTCTCACTGTGCTATGAGGCTGCATGACCCCTGACCCTCTGTCTGGACAGTGCTGATTGGCCCTGTGCTGATCACATGCACCATAACTCTAGCAATAATAACACCAAACTGAGCATGTGCCGAGTGCCTCAGAGGCTCTGTACTATCAGAAGATGGATTGGGGACAGTAAAAGAAGGGGAGGATCAGAGAAGACAGGATCAAACAGCCTTTTTACACAATGATTAACCCCTTGGGTTCCACAGTGAGTATAACAAGCATGCTTACTGCATATACAGACAGATTTTACTGTTGTGGGTTTAGCAAAAACCTTAACTGCATTTTACATTGTTAGTGTACTGTTTAGCGATAAAATATATTTGATACTCTTAATTTTAATTTTCTAAAATCCCTGTGTGGGCAAAACTGGAGCTTGCCATGTTTCTGTTGTGAAAATCTAAATAAAATCTATTAAAAGAAAAAAAAAAAAAGTTCTGTCATGTGACCATGCATCTTTTCTTCCTGATAGTGGGAAGCAGGGTACCAGGATACAGTGCAGACACACAGTGTGCCTCTATTCCATAATCTGTTCAGCCGGAGCCAAGATGCAAGCTGTGCTTGAGCAGGGGGTATGTTCAAGAGGCAGGCTATGATTAGGTGTGTGTGTGTCAGAGGCAGGCTGTGATTGGTTTGGGAGGGGGGGGGGGTGGGGGTTGATTGAATAAACAACCCAATACAGGTGTGCTGTGTTTGTGTAGTGTCCTGTATCTCTAAATGGCCAGACAAAGAATAAAAACTGACCACACTAACATAGATCAGCTTATGTGCTTGGTCAGTTTAGAACAAGGAATAAAGGTGATTTACCAGGTACTTCAGATTGAAGAAGTACATGAAAATGATAGAGACTATGATCTATGTCAGGGTTGCCCAACCTTTTGAAGAGCGAGGGCCACTTAAGCAAATTGGTAACTGGTTGCGGGCTACAATGAGCAGAGCGGGAGGATGACAGGTCCGTGTCTACGGACACAGCCCACTCTACTCTATGGGCCCTCTGATCCAAAGCTCTATAGAGGTGAATATTAAGTCTGATTGGGTCGGACTGATCATGTGAAAGGGGCCCAAGGCTGCTTTCACACTGATGCACTGCGATTTGCCCAAACCACGGGTGCAGCTCAGTGCACCTGTGGATTTTCTGCATGTGAGCTGCACTTTGCTGTAAACTTCTATTATCTCCTGCAGGTGTGGCACACTTTCTGAAAGCGCAACAAACCCACAGGTAATAACAGAAGTCTATGGCTCAGTGCTTGTTTTCTCTACCAGCGGCTTCATTCACAAAACTGCTGCTCTGGGATGGCGGGTTGGCAACTCGTGATCTGAGCTTGCCAACCTGACATCCCAGAGCAGGAGGTCGAGGGCCACATCAGAGGGCTCCGCTGGCCACATGTGGCCCCCGGGGCCACTGTTTGGGCACCCCTGATCTATGTGAATATACAGTGTAGAAAAAAATATGTAAGGTTACATACACTTTAAGGCATGCTAAAACAACACACGGTAATACCGATGAGGTGCAACTTTAGCATGTCCTAGGTACACATTAGGGAGCAGTAGGTGCTCTTGAAGCTTGCTGAATCAGGACCTATGTGTTACCCTCTCTTGTAAAATGCACATAAAAAAGACAGGAGAAAATGTTATGGCAGACAACATAAAGAATAATTTGGAATGCAAATGTCAACTTTACATACATATTACTATAGCAGGTCATTTAGAGGCAGCCAATACATCTTTCTCTTACCTGTTTCTGTTTGATTTTGTTTTTATATACAAATGATAGGAGAAGTATGAGAGCTTTTTATATTTCTTTAGACTTGCGTTCCCTGCTGTGTTATAGACCTTACAAGTGTGCAGCTTACTTATGTCAAAGTATAATAACACAATTATTTCAGTTGGAAATGTTCTAGTTACTTTCTCTAAGAACACAAGCAATGAGGTACGTTTCTTGGTACATGTCATAGTATAGGTGAAAGTTCCAGAACAGTCGTACAATAATGTAAGACTGCTTGGTTTAGCTGAAATGTAGGTCAGGATTTGCTAGAGAAAGAATGTGATCTCTAAATACATGAACAGCCAGTTTAAAATAGTTTTGTCAGGTGATGTTACCACAACTTGAAAACACAATGTCCTATACCTCTGGAAAAATTGAATGTTAGCGTATCATTGTCTACAGCAACCAATCATTTACATAATTATAAAAACTGTAGTCATGAATACATTTTATAAAGCAAGCCCGTAGAGAAATATTATAAAGATTGCTGTTGCTGACCTATCCCGTTTAAATTATATTGGTCTGGCTATCATGGTGATCCAATGATTTTTTATGTTTTGAGACTCAGACCTGGAATGTAGATACAGCAAGGTCTATAAAGACATGAATGAGCGAGTTTGGGGTGGAGGAACTTGACTGGCCTGCACAGAGTCCTGACCTGAACCCGATGAAACACCTTTGGGATGTATTAGAGCAAAAACTGCAAGCCAGGCCTTCTCGTCCAAGGGAGCAAAGCACGGATTTTTTTTTTTGTTGAGGGATTCCAACACTTGGATTTGCATGTACAGAGTCTGACACAGAAGTAAGTGTTGTTTCTTCAGGTGAGCGCTATGTATTATAACACCCTTAACAATAAAGCATTTGTGTTTTTTTTAACCAATTATAACTAAGCACTGTGTCCGTACATGGAGATCACATTATTTATCAGAGCAATAATGGAAGTGCTACAACCTCAAAATCCAATTAAGAGATTAACAATACCGCACCAGGACGTCTTGGCATTATAAATTGATATCTTTATTTTAATTTTTTTAATCCATCAAAACATAAAAAGGAATCAATTCCTAAAAATGGATGAGTTTCAGCCGCCTACATAGGCCTTAGTCATAATTATGATTAAGGCCTATGTAGGAGGCTGAATTATATACAGGGCCGTTTGAAGGAATTTTGGGGCCCCAAGTGATTGAGCCCCTTGAGGCGATTAAGTTCGCATTTGTTGCGCTATACAAGTTTCTCACTCACTCACTCACACAAGCAAAATGGGGGCCCCCAAGCACCCCCCCCCCGCACGCAAAGCCTATGTTAGCGCTACACTAATTTTTACACCCATGTTCTTACTCCTCCCCCCCCCCTCCCTAGTCCCTATGTTTTTCTATTGTCACCTCCCCTTCTTCCCTGTAGGCTGTTGCTGTAGCGTGGCCGAGCTCCTCTTCCTCCTGTCAGTCAGGTGTTCTATCATTATGGGTCCCCAGTTCCCAATCAGATAGTGCCCGGGCTGGGCCGGGTACCGTGTGGTACAGGAGAGTCAGTGTGCACTTCCTGTCAGTCCGGCCGGGAACAGGACTCCAGGAGGAAGGAAGAGGAGCTCGGCCACGCTACAGCCTGGGAAGGAGAAGTTGGGGGCCCCAGGCCAGCTCGGAGCCCCAAGCAATGGTTTGTTTTGCCTGTCCTGTAGCGACGGGCCTGATTTTTTATATATATATATATATATATATATATATATAGATATATATATAGATATATGTTTGAAATGAGTGCTCTGCATATTGCATAAATGCATGTACGTACCAATGTTTTAGGGAATTTGAAGATACCATGATGTAATGTTATATATATATATATATATATATATTTATTGTAAGGCACTGGCTGGCAGGATTGTGGACAACATCATCCACGTTTCTCACATACACATGGTGAGGGGCTCCAAAGTTATGGCTAAGGTGGAGAAAACCCTTTTTTTCAATATTTTTATTATTGTAGTCTTGTTTCTTGAACCCAGAGACTTTACAGAGCTTTGGGTGGGAATAGGTCTCCATGTAGAGGTCCACAACTTGTCTGTTAGCCAGACCTCAATATTAGTGTCAGTTGCCCACAGGCCTTTATATAACACCAAACTACTGACTTACCTCATAGATTTCATTTTCATTTCCCCTCTGCTCTCCTCCTGTTACTGCAAGCATCTCCTGTAACAACAAATGGAATGTAAGTAAATGAATAGCTTGATTTTATATTCAATGAGAAAAAAAAAAGATAGACAAATTGATAGCTAGATACTTTCAATCAGTTATAAATAATCATTAACCGCTATAAATGTAATTAATATTCTGTGTTTCCAGGGTTTCATAAAGTGACACACCTGCTCTTTCTGATACAACAATTGATGTTCCTGTTGAAGAAGGTTTTCATAAAACATGGAGTAGGCCTCATAGTTGCTCCGCTCTCTTGCCATGATATTGCAAGCCAATGATGTAAGACATCGTTCTAAATGTTCCTTTCTAAAAATCACCTACAGTACAAAGAGCACAGATGACAAAGGCAAAGTACAGTAATCCATACAGACACATATGAATTTATTGACAGCAGATTTATCCACCATTATGACCATACAGGGAGTGCAGAATTATTAGGCAAGTTGTATTTTTGAGGATTAATTTTATTATTGAACAACAACCATGTTCTCAATGAACCCAAAAAACTCATTAATATCAAAGCTGAATATTTTTGGAAGTAGTTTTTAGTTTGTTTTTAGTTTTAGCTATTTTAGGGGGATATCTGTGTGTGCAGGTGACTACTATTACTGTGCATAATTATTAGGCAACTTAACAAAAAAAAAATATATACCCATTTCAATTATTTATTTTTACCAGTGAAACCAATATAACATCTGAACATTCACAAATATACATTTCTGACATTCAAAAACAAAACAAAAACAAATCAGTGACCAATATAGCCACCTTTCTTTGCAAGGACACTCAAAAGCCTGCCATCCATGGATTATGTCAGTGTTTTGATCTGTTCACCATCAACATTGCGTGCAGCAGCAACCGCAGCCTCCCAGACACTGTTCAGAGAGGTGTACTGTTTTCCCTCCTTGTAAATCTCACATTTGATGATGGACCACAGGTTCTCAATGGGGTTCAGATCAGGTGAACAAGGAGGCCATGTCATTAGTTTTTCTTCTTTTATACCCTTTCTTGCCAGCCACGCTGTGGAGTACTTGGACGCGTGTGATGGAGCATTGTCCTGCATGAAAATCATGTTTTTCTTGAAGGATGCAGACTTCTTCCTGTACCACTGCTTGAAGAAGGTGTCTTCCAGAAACTGGCAGTAGGACTGGGAGTTGAGCTTGACTCCATCCTCAACCCGAAAAGGCCCCACAAGCTCATCTTTGATGATACCAGCCCAAACCAGTACTCCACCTCCACCTTGCTGGCGTCTGAGTCGGACTGGAGCTCTCTGCCCTTTACCAATCCAGCCACGGGCCCATCCATCTGGCCCATCAAGACTCACTCTCATTTCATCAGTCCATAAAACCTTAGAAAAATCATTCTTGAGATATTTCTTGGCCCAGTCTTGACGTTTCAGCTTGTGTGTCTTGTTCAGTGGTCGTCGTTTTTCAGCCTTTCTTACCTTGGCCATGTCTCTGAGTATTGCACACCTTGTGCTTTTGGGCACTCCAGTGATGTTGCAGCTCTGAAATATGGCCAAACTGGTGGCAAGTGGCATCTTGGCAGCTGCACGCTTGACTTTTCTCAGTTCATGGGCAGTTATTTTGCGCCTTGGTTTTTCCACACGCTTCTTGCGACCCTGTTGACTATTTTGAATGAAACGCTTGATTGTTCGATGATCACGCTTCAGAAGCTTTGCAATTTTAAGAGTGCTGCATCCCTCTGCAAGATATCTCACTATTTTTGACTTTTCTGAGCCTGTCAAGTCCTTCTTTTGACCCATTTTGCCAAAGGAAAGGAAGTTGCCTAATAATTATGCACACCTGATATAGAGTGTTGATGTCATTAGACCACACCCCTTCTCATTACAGAGATGCACATCACCTAATATGCTTAATTGGTAGTAGACTTTCAAACCTATACAGCTTGGAGTAAGACAACATGCATAAAGAGGATGATGTGGTCAAAATACTCATTTGCCTAATAATTCTGCACTCCCTGTATATATGAGTTTTGTAAGATCTTTTTCTTTAATTCTGATGCAAAGACCTTTATTACCTCTGTTGGGTTATCCTGGTGTTCATTCATTAGCTGCTGTACAAATGCTTCCACAATTTCTGGCCTATCAGGAAAAAAGTTTTCTTTTATAGCTGGTTTCTTCCACAAATCTAGTGAATTGAATGGGGAAACCAATAAACATGGAAAATTATGGTTGTGCTGACAGATTATTCTCCCTACATTATGGTAAATATTTAACAGATACATCAGCTTGTTATAAATGCCAATTTGGATAACTTCTTCATTTTTAAAGGCTACAATTTTGTTTACATAAAAATATATCATTGGTATGTAATTGAATGAATATTAGTCTGACCCCTTGCAAGATACAATTTACTGGACAGGTTGATGGAACCTTTATTTTCCCTATATGTGTTATTACATGGAACCAGCTTGCAGGTCAGCAGTTCCAGTGGCTACATGCTTTTTGCATCTCAGTTACTTCATTTACAGTGGGCACAAACTTTAACTTGACTGCCCTGAAATCATTCAAGAGCAGTAGAGGTGGGCAGAAGTATCTCTCCTTGTAGAATACTACTTTAATAAGTGTTTAATAGTAAGCTTCCAGCCAAAGGTTAGATTTCATCTCTACCAGACCACTTTTTGGAGCCCTTCCCTATTCCACAATTCTATGAACCTAAGTTGTAACCAACACCTTTCATAAAATTAATTAGAATACATGTAATTAAATCCATATTGTCTTTATTTATGCCTGCATGCTTACAAAAGAGTGAAATATGTTAAAGTCTATCTCCAGCCAAAAATGTCTTTTAAATTCAAATAGCATGGGGAAGGGACAGAAACTCCAGCAGATTTTTTTTTATACTTGGGTCATTCAGTAGTAAACTGAAGAGTAAACTGAACTCTATTGCCAGACCATTAATTTCAACAACAACCTTCACATAATATTAAATGAACAGATATAATATATATATATATATATATATATATGTAGCACTACCCCCAAAGGAGCTGCTGGTTTGTTTTGGGTGGCATGTTACCTCATGTCTTCTCCGCCGGCCTAGGGGTTTATGATTCATATAGTAGTAACGGAATGTCCACGACAGGTGTCTTTTGCTGTGCTCTTTTTACCCAGCTGGGTAAAAACTAGGGTTGTCCCGATACCACTTTTTTAAGACCGAGTACAAGTACCGATACTTTTTTTCATGTACTCACCGATACCGAATACCGATACTTTTTTTTAATGTCATGTGACAGTTTTGGTAAAAAAAAAAAAAAAAAAAGCCTTTCTTAGGTTCCAGGAAAAGGGGACAGCTGCACCAAGTACCAAGTCCATGGTTCAAAAGTTGGGAGGTATGCTAGTGACAGTATTCAGTGTTCACACATTCTATTTTACTTACCCGAGGAGTACTGCTCTGCTCTCCGCCCCACTCTCAGCCTCCTCTCACAGCCCGCTCTCCGCCCCCTGCTCGTCACTCAAAAAAAAGTATGGGGTAAAGCATCGGGAGCATTTGCGCAAATACTCAGTATCGGTACCGATACCGATACCAGTATCGGTATTGGGACAACCCTAGGATTAACCCCTTAGGCTCCACAGTGAGTATAACAAGCATGCTTTACTGCATATACACCCTGATTTTACTATTGTGGGTTTGGTAACACTTTAACACTGAATTTTAAGCAGGAATTTAATAAACTATTTATTCAATTATTCATTTATTTACAAAAATCAGGAACTTATTTTTAAACACAGTCTCCAGAAATCACTACACAGCAGGGCACATAAGTGGTATGGCCAGCACATAATGATGCTCAGCATCCAGTAAGTGACAGTAAACATGCTGACAGGAGAGAAGAGTGTGAGCAGATGGATCACTCATCAATGTGCTGCTGCTCTTTTGTTTTCCCATTTTAAGTTTGGAGTTTACTTTGACCTGCGATTTGGACCACGCTGTGCTGCAGAGGATGTCTATAATCTGTCTTTGCTGCCTGGCAGGGCTGGATGGGTCACATAACTGGCTGCATGTATTTACATATCCTTTGCCAGCTAATTAGATTGTCCCGCAGTCCATGGTTCAAAAGTTGTGATGTATGCTAGTGACAGTACTAGTATTCAGTGTTAGCACATTCTATTTTGCTTACCCGAGGAGTACTGCTTTACTCTTCGTCCTGCTCGTCCTCCTCTCCCACCACTCGCCGCTCCTCTCACAGCCCGCTCTCCGCCTCCTCTTCGCCCCTCTTACAGCGTGCACTCGGCAACCACTCCGCCTCCTCCCAGCCGTTCTCCGCCCACTCTCCGCCCCTCTCACAGCACGCACTCAGTGACCACTCCGCCTCCTCTCAGCCGTTCTCCGCCCACTCTCCGCCCCTCTCACAGCCCGCAATCAGTGACCTCTCAGCCGCACTCCGCCCACTCTCCGCCCCTCCCACAGCCCACACTCAGCCCGCTTTCCGCCTCCTCTCCACCTCCTTTCAGCCACCGTTCTCCGCCCCCTCTCGTCATGAAAAAAAAAAAAAAAAAGTATCGGGTCAGGCATCGGGAGCATTTGCGCGAGTACAAGTACTCGCGCAAATGCTCAGTATCGGTCCCGATACCGATACTAGTATCGGTATCGGGACAACCCTAGTAAAAACATTAAAACTTGTGATGAAGAGTAGGGGTGAAGTAGAAGGAGAGGTAGCAGACTCAGGCGCAACAATATGGAAACAGTTTTGCTTCCAACAATGCTTTGTATTCTCCGCCACTCTAGCCAGAGTAGGTATAGTGTACCTGGAGAGGCCTACTCTCACTGACCTGGCAGCCAGAGTACCGCTCGAACTTGAAGGAAAAGTCTCTGCCACAGACCCTCCTGAAATGGACTCAGGGAAAAGCCTCTGCCACAGGCCCTTACTGTGATTATGGTTTACAGAGATGATCCTCCTTGATAGAATTGCATCTGGAACTCCTTCAGATAGTTTTCAGGTACCAACTGAGAGGTGACCAGTCTCTGTGTCCGGCTACCTTGATCCCCGGTGGTTTGTCGAGACCCTATTGGAATCGCCAGCCTCTCATTGGCTCTCCTCAGATAGACTCCCCACCGAACAGCTATCCCGCTTGGGATCTTCAGGATTGGGAACCCAGTCGACCACTGGGCTCCCTGCCACAGCTCAAATGTTCCGTACCAACATGGTCCCGGAACAAGGAACACCACGTGGCATGCGGCACCCCGGCCTGGAAGGCCATTACGCTGGGGCACCGTGATGCGCAGTCACCCTAGAAGTGGGTGCCAAACTCCGAAGAAGAACCCAGAACAATGACGTCTGCCCCATAAATACCCTCCCCCAGCATGCACAGCGGGGAAACTCCCTCCTGATTGGCTGCTGGGGAAGAGCACCCAAACCTTGACTCCACTGCTGCCACCCACTGTCCTGGGGTAGGAACTACACCCCGGTAACAATAGACAGCCCACAGCACAGCCAAGCTGAGACAGAGTCCAGTTTAGAACATAATAATTGGATCAGAGTCAGTTAACACTCTGATCCTTCTCTAAATTTAACTAGCATCGCTACATATATATATATTTTTTATTGTATTTTTATTGAAAAATATTCAGAAGAATACAAATCAAGCAGTATTTTGAAATATCAATTAGAAAAATAAGCCATTTAAAATGATAAAACAGTGGTATTAAATGCAATATAAACGGACGTAAATAAAATAATTAAAATGATTAAAAAATTATAAAACAAACAGATAAGAGTCAGTAAAGGTTGATCATCAAACAAAAAAAGCTACAATACGTTAAGAGGCTATGTCCATTATTAAAGGAGGGAGGATTGGATAGGCAACAAAGAGTGGGGTCAAGGGGGTAAAAAGAGGGGAGAAGATGGCAAAAAGTGGCATACAAAAACCATAACAAAACCACAGGGGGAGTTGGGGGTAGAACCTTCACAAATTAAATAAAAACAAGTGCAGGATGTTAGTAGAAATTTAAATGAGAAGAGCTGTATATAGAGCGTTCCCAGGTAACCCATATCTTATCAAATCTATCAATAGCATCCTCTACCATAGCTGTCATATGCTCCATTCTGCGGATATGATTTATAGCAGGGATATGCAATTAGCGGACCTCCAGATGTTGCAAAACTACAAGTCCCATCATGCCTCTGCCTCTGGGTGTCATGCTTGTGGCTGTCAGAGTCTTGCTATGCCTCATGGGACTTGTAGTTCTGCAACAGCTGGAGGTCCGCTAATTGCATATCCCTGATTTATAGTTTGTATAAGCTGGGCCTGAGTTGGAGAGGAGGTGGACAACCAACATGCAGGAATAGCTCTTTTCGCTGCTAGTAAGACATAGGAGGCCAATTTATTCAAAGCTTTTTCCAATCCAGGGATTGGGAGGCCCAAAAGGAGGTGTACCAGATCTAAAGGGATGGGGGAATCCAAAATCTGCTGAAGGACACAACCATGGACCAGAAAGGAGCAATCAGTTCACATTGCCAAAACAGATAATATATTTTATGGATATTATTTACTTGCAAAAGCCTCCCTTGTGTAGACATCCAAAAGCCCTGAGACTGCTGCTAGGTGCTGCCATCTTGGATGTGATGTCAGCAGCCCCGGCAGACTCAGAACTGTCATTCAAGTGTCACCCTATAGGATGTCCCTTTTTGCTTCCCCCAGCTGCTACAAAAAAAGGTTGTGTAGCTAGGTGAGGGAAGGAATGGAGGAGCTAGGTCAACACAGAAATAATTAGAGACACTCTCAGAGGAGTAGAGGGTTATGTGCTAGAAAATAAACTTTTCTTGGGAACCCTAGACAAAGATGTCTCTATTTCAGGCTGGTCTGAGCATTGTATTAGGCCCCGTACACACCAGCGGATCTGTCTGATGAAAACGGTCCGCGGACCGTTTTCATCGGACATGTCCGCTGCTGGATTTTGGTCTGATGGCTGTACACACCATCAGACCAAAATCCCAGCGGAAAACAAACGCGGTGACGTGTCGCGACGTGGCCGCGACGATCGCGACCCTGGAAGGTCAATGCTTCCACGCATGCGTCGAATCACTTCGACGCATGCAAGGGATGGCGGCCGATCGGACGTGTCCGGTGAGTCTGTACAGACGACCGAACACGTCCGACGGACAGGCTTCCAGCGGACATGTTTCTTAGCATGCTAAGAAACATTTGTCTGCTGGAAAAAGTCCGCTCGGCTGGGAATCCGGTCCGGTCGGCTGTACACACGACCAAACATGTCTGCTGAAACTGGTCAGCGGACCAGTTTCAGCAGACATGTTTGGTCGTGTGTACGAGGCCTTAGGAAACCGTTCTACGGACAGTATTAAGTAGACTACATCTCCTAAAGTTGTATAGCCAATTCCTGCTATGGCAAGTTTCAACAATTCTATCTAGATATATCAAACATGCCAACATTTTTAATTTTTAGATGACTCTGGTAAGCCAATATAACGGTAAGCCAATATAACACTAATAAGCCCTATAACATGAGATTTAAACATCTACTTTTACACAGCTTCCATTTTACCAAATGTATGCATACAGTTAGCTAATACTGTATAACATTACAGATTCCATTAGTAAAGCTGTACAATAATGGGAGTAGGTTTATTAAAAGAAAAGCGAAAAAATGTCATAGCTTCTAATGGTATGCCAGCTATTATGACATCACACATACTGTTCAGTCCTGAGTAAGCCCTGAAGAGATATGATTTTAGTGGTTTTACAATTCTCACCTGTTGGAAGCCCTCTTCCTTCTCTTGTTCTTTCAGATACCACTAATGTAATCTCTTTTGCAATCTTTTTCTGTACATCAAGTATCATATCACTTTCAAAACTTTCCATTATTTTCTGGAGCTGGAAAAAAAGGTCTTCAGTTAACATATAGCCACAGATGTAGGCAAGTATAATATTTTTAATTAGAAAGTACAGGGCCTTTTTTTAAAAGAAGTTATTCTCTGAATTAAAAGCTAACTCTAGTGTGGACAAAAAGATTAGTACTGGACATCCAAACATCATATAAAATTAAAATCGCAGCTCCGTCTGCTATAGTTACCCTACCTCTGTTGCTTTCTCCTGCTAAGTCACCTGCTACTACTCATCTAGGCTTAAAGGGTAGGGGTGGTCCAATGGGGGGGAGATACAATTGGAGGGCACCCAAGCCCAGAGCTGGGCTTTAACAATATGATGATTTGTTCTAAAGTGTAGTAAGGTTTCTGTTTTTTTTTTTTTTTTTTAATTTACATAATTTATGCCAAAGGGTGTAAGTATGGATCATGTTGCTTTGAAACTACCATTACACATACAGTGCCTGCCGCTGAGAATGTGTTTTTAGCACGACGGCATCGCGCTGATTCTCGGCGACAGGGTGCCGACATCTCGCACTCGCTGGAATAGTAAAAGCACATTCCAGTAAGCACGTCATAGAAGCGACGGGAGATCCGACTTGGATTCCCGCCAATTCTACACGTGTGCGGCGTTTGGTATGAATCCTGAGGGGGAACTCTCCGCCGGATTTTAAATAAAAATCCGGCATGGGTTCCCCCCTCAGGAGCATACCGGGCCCTTAGGTCTGGTATGGGTTGTAAAGAGACCCCCCCTACGCCGAAAAAACAGGTAGGTATCACATGGGTAGGTACGGAGCATGATGGGACTGTGAGGCCTATATAAGTCAGATGCAAGCAGCGCACCTGTCATTGCAGCGAGAAGAGGCGACGTGTCAACATCGGGAGAAGAGAAGAAGAAGAAGACAACGTCACAGCACAGAAGAAGGAGAAGGCACAGCGGGAGTCAACAGCAGAGAGCGGCGAACATAGAAGAAGACCCCCGGAGAGCGGAGAAGACCCCCCGAATAGCGGAAGAAGAAGCACACCACCCCCCGTCGAAGACGTCGTAGGAAACCCGCCGGGGGGGGCGCTTTTATAAAAGCGACCCCCCCAGCGGTGGAAGAGAACCAGACGGCGGCGAAGAAGAGCGGCCCCCACCCGAAGACGTCAAAGAAGAAGCCCCCCCTGGTGAAAGAGCTAATAAAGAAGACAGGGGGGGCCTCCGGAGCAGACTAATAAATTATTTTAAAAACCCTTGTGTCGTGTTTATTAACTTTAACTTTTTGCCTCCAGGTGAATGGGTAGGGGTACGATGTACCCCATATCCATTCACTTAGGGTGGGGGGCCGGTATCTGGGGGCCCCCTTGTTAAAGGGGGCTCCCAGATTCCGATAAGCCTCCCGCCCGCATACCCCGACAACCAACGGCCAGGGTTGTCAGGAAGGGGCCCTGTCCTCATCAACATGGGGACAGGGTGCTCTGGGGTGGGGGGGCGCAGTGCACCCCCCTGCCACAGAGCACCCAACCCCCCCATGTTGAGGCATGCAGCCCGGTACGGCTCAGGAGGGGGGGCGCTCGCTCGTCCCCACTCCTTTCCTGGCCGGCCGGGTAGCGTGCTTTGGATACGGGTCTGGTATGGATTGTAGGGGGACCCCCTACACCGTTTTTTCGGCGTAGGGGGGGTCTCCTTACAACCCATACCAGACCTAAGGGCCCGGTATGCTCCTGAGGGGGGAACCCATGCCGGATTTTTATTTAAAATCCGGTGGAGAGTTCCCCCTCAGGATTCATACCAAACGCTGCACACGTGTAGAATTGGCGGGAATCCAAGTCGGATCTCCCGTCGCTTCTATGACGGCTTTCTCTCCATTGCGGCAAGCCAGCTCGGCGCTGGCTCCCGCGACGGGGCTCGTAGGTGGTCAATCTCGCCGAGAAAGGGAGCGAGATTGACACAATATCGCGGTCACCCACTGTATACACAAGTGTATACTCTGTAACCATTGCCATAATAGATGTATTTCCACATTAAAATAAAAAATGTATTTTGCTTAGTTTGCTCTTTTTACGGACATTATTAGATACTTGAATCAAAGATTAAGCAACATTTTATGACTCATGTCTTACAGTTCATAGCTGTTAACCTATCCTATTAGCTTGTTTTGTAATCAGCTTATTTGTTACTTGAACTCTTAAGTGAAGTGTACCATAAATTTAGAAAAAGCAGAAGATAAGTGACTGCTGAGAAAAAAAAAAGGACGGCTTCGGCCTCGAAGTGAGTGAATCGGTTTAAAAATCAGACATGTTAAGGGCTTCTTTTCCCAATGTTACGCTATGCTACGTCTTAACTTTCTGGATGCATACCCACTAAAAGTTGAAGCCCCATGGGCCAAGAATGTTGGTGTTTTTGAGAAGGAGCAGTGGGAAGAGGCTTTACAGGCGGTACAGGAGAGCTCCATGAATGTATATCAGAAATGTATGCAACTCTATATTCTTCTGACAGTGTATTATACCCTTACTAAGTTGTTTAAAATGGGCATTTTATCAGACCCCCTTGCATTAAATGTGGAGATGCTCCTAACTTCATCTTTACTGGACAGAGGTTATCAGTATACTTAAATGCTGTGTTTCTAGTGTCAATTTCAACTGACCCAAAGCTATGTGTTTTGGGCATCTTGGACATTTTGCAATTGCAAAAGTTCTCTAAGGAGGCCATTACAATAGCACTGTTTCAAGCATGTAGGGTAATTCTTACTCACTGGAAGTCTGAGGCCCCGTACACACGACCGAGTTTCTCGGCAGAATTCAGCCAGAAACTCGTTCGGAGCCGTATTCTGCCGAGAAACCCGGTCGTGTGTACACTTTTGGCCGAGGAAACCGCCGAGGAACTCGTCGAGCCAAATAGAGAACATGTTCTCTATTTCCTCGTTAGTCAATGAGGAAACTTGGCTTGCCGAGATCCTCGGCGGCTTCACAAGGAACTCGACGAGCAAAACTATGTGTTTTGCCCGTCGAGTTTCTCGGACGTGTGTACGGGGCCTGACACACTACCAACCTGTAAAGAATGGATAGCTCATATGGGTGCCACCCTTAAATTAGAGAAGTTTATTTACCAACAAATGGGTTGCCCTGACAAGTTTGAAAATATAGTTGGATTTCCCTAGACTTATGCCCTGTACACACGATCGGTTCATCCGATGAAAGCGGTCTGATGGATTTTTTCATCAGATATCCGATGAAGCTGACTTTCAGCAGTCTTGCCTACACACCATCAGTTAAAAAAACGATCGTGTCAGAACGCGGTGACGTAAACACAACAACGTGCTGAGAAAAATGAAGTTCAATGCTTCCGAGCATGCATCGACTTGATTCTGAGCATCCGTTGATTTTTAACCAATGGATCTTCCCACAGACGATCGTTTTTTTCTATCAGTTTTTTAACCATCAGATAATTTTAAAACAGGTTCTAAGTTTTTTCACAGATGGGAAAAAAAACCTGATGGAGCCCACACACGATCGGTTCGTCTGATGAAAACGGTCCATCAGACCGTTTTCATCAGACGAACCGATCGTGTGTACAAGGCATTAGCGTATTTGATTTAGTGACTAATGGGCTCTTTTAGCCTAATATGTTGTAGTTTATGTATATTATGCATTGACTACTGGGGATGGTACAGGGCTCCATTATATTATAATTTACCCACACACACTCTACACTGTGTTAACTGAAAATGTATTTCATTAGCTGGGAGGTCTTCTTTTTGTTTTAGATGCTTGGCTTGTGTATTGTACAGTATCAATGCTTGCAATCGGAATACTATGTTGTAATGGAATCTGAATATGAATTGTACTGGAGATGCACTATTGTGCACTATTCTTTGTGCTTTTATTCTCAATAAACCTATTCTAAAACAATAAATAAAAAAAGAGGCATATTGGCAAATCTGCAAATTGCTAAATTTTTTGGGCCTTTTATATAAAAACAGGCAGGTTCATCCAACCTGCAAAGAATCATAGATTTGCCTGAAGACCAAACAGAGCTACGTGATTAGTCTGCAGGCCAATTTAAGCAAAAAAATTACATAAAAAGAAAGGAATTCCGAATTCTCCTAAGTCACCTTCCCCATCAGGGAATTTTGGTTCCTAGCACCAGAGTGTAAATAATTCCATAGAGGCACACAGATGATGATAACAACAAAAGCAATGGCTGTTTTTTATATTTAAAAGTTTAAAAAGTCTGATGCTGTGTACATACGACCATTTTTTATGATGTGAAAAATTACATTTTTTTTTAATGTCATTTAAAACGATCGTGTGTGGGCTCCAGAGCATTTTTCATGACGTGAAAAATGGCCATTAAAAATGTAGAACATGCTCTATTTTTTTGCGTCGTTTTTCACGTTGTCATTTTTCACGTTGTAAAAAGTTACACTTTAAGGCAAACTCAAGGAAACAGAGCAGAACAGCACAAGCCTTAATCCAAACACAGTCATTCAGACATTGTACTCTTTATTTACCTATTGAGGTGGTGGGAAAAGATTGCATAAGAGACACTTAGCACTGACAGAGTGGAGTTGATTTACTAAAACTGGAGAGTGCAAAATCTGGTGCAGATGTGCATGGTAGCCAATCAGCTTCTAACTTTGTTCAATTAAGCTTTGATAGTAATAAATGGAAGCGGATTGGTTTCTATGCAGAGCTGCACCAGATTTTTTATGTTCCAGTTTTAGTAAATCAACCCCAGTCAGTTTCTAGGCTGACTTTGGCGGTTCTATATCAATGGCTTCAACTAAATAGACATAAATCTTTATTTGACTTAGGCTGTCCATACATTATACAATTTTCTTATTCAATTTCCTTTAGATGTACCTCTAAATATGTAGTGCAATGGCTTGCACATTTGCATACAAATTGAAAGTGTTTAGGTTTGACCTCATATTATATGGTTTTGGTAAACCTAAATGAAAATTCTACAAGAAAATTGTATAGCGTATGGCCAGCGTAAATGTCTTTAGTATGTAAGAAGTTCTGACATATATTGACACGTGCTTCTTGTGCATGGTTTGAATCCTCTGTATGACTGTGAAAACTGAAAATAAAGAAATACAAATCCAAACACTGTCACAAGGCAGATGTACAGAATGTTAGAAAAGTCGTGTTTTCAGTGAGAAGTTTTGCAGAAAAGTGTTCTTCTCTAAATCAAATTTAACATCTTATTTAAGGACAGATATCTTTAACCCTCCTCTTGTGTTAGGGTCAGAACCGACCCGTTTTCAGGTTTTGAATGTCTATAAGTATCACATAAATTTGTTTATTGCATCAAGATTTTTTTACTTTGTCAGGAACCTCTATTTAAACAATGTAATAGAAAAATAATCCTTTTCACTAAATTATAAAATACTGCGGTGAAAATTAAGACGTTTATGGTGTTAGGGTCAATTCTGACCCAGTTATAATATAGGATATTATAATATAGGATTATTAAATAGGATTATAGGATGGGCCCTCAGTTGAAGTCGGAAGTGACGAAACGCGTCAGAGCTTGGCTACAGACAGCGCGCAACAGAACGCTAACATAAGAGGAGGGTTAAAAGATGTACAGAACAATAAGTGAGTTCATTAACCACTTCCCGACCACCGCATGTATATGTACGTCCACAGAATGGCACCTACAGGCAAACGAGCGTACAGTTACGTCCTTCCCTTCTAGCGGGTGGGGGGTCCGATCGAGACCCCCCCCCCCCCCGCTACATGCGGTGGTCGGATTCCCGCGGGGAGCGATCCGTCGCGATAGCTCCCCAGAGCTGAAGAACGGGGAGAGCCGTATGTAAACACGTCTTCCCCGTGCTTCACTATGGCGCTGCATCGATCGAGTGATCCCTTATATAGGGAGACTCGATCGATGACGTCAGTCCTACAGCCACACCCCCCTACAGTTGTAAACACACACTAAGTGAACACTAACTCCTACAGCGCCCCCTGTGATTATCTCCCAAACTGCAACTGTCATTTTCACAATAAATAATGCAATTTAAATGCATGTTTTGCTGTGAAAATGACAATGGTCAAAAAAAAGTGTCAAAATTGTCCGAAGTCTCCGCCATAATGTCGCAGTCACGAAAAAAATCGCTGATCGCCGCCATTAGTAGTAAAAATTTTTTTTTTTATAAAAATGCAATAAAACTATCCCCTATTTTGTAAACGCTATAAATGTTGCGCAAACCAATCGATAAACGCCTATTGCGATTTTTTTTACCAAAAATAGGTAGAAGAATACGTATCGGCCTAAACTGAGGGAAACATTTTTTTTATATATGTTTTTGGGGGATATTTATTATAGCAAAAAGTAAAAAATATTGTTTTTTTTCAAAATTGTCGCTCTATTTTTATTTATAGCGCAAAAAATAAAAACCGCAGAGGTGATCAAATACCACCAAAAGAAAGCTCTATTTGTGGGGAAAAAAAGACGCCAATTTTGTTTGGGAGCCACGTCGCACGACTGCGCAATTGTCTGTTAAAGCGACGCAGTGCCGAATCGCAAAACCTGGCCTGGGCATTTAGCTGCCTAAAGTTCCGGGGCTTAAGTGGTTAATGCCCTGTTACAAAATTGAATGCTGAAGATCTAAAAGTTTGACGAGTTATGACCTGATAGTAACCACATACGGTACTTCCTGAATTTCGTTTGCAAGAGCTGCAATAAGTCCAATCACTGCTATGTGGTCTTGTATGTCTAAATACAGGAAGCATATAACAAGGCTTATTGCTTGTGACACTGCAAAAGTGTCTTCTATTCGGTTACCTTAGCACTGTTTTACCTTTAGAAAATCACAGACAACAAACAAAAAATGAGGTAAGATAAATTCTCACCTGTTGAACTCGAATGTCAATCTCAGATGCCCCTATAGGAGGAAGCACCACCTGAGATCTCAGCGTCAGCCCTTCAAACTCCCCCTCCTTTCCCATTTGACGAGCAATTGCTTTCATAGTAGGATAAAAGATTTCATCTCTACAATAGAAAATGTTATATCAATTATCTACAATCACAGACATATCAATATTAATAGCCTGCATTTCTTTTCTTGTTCGTTAAAAGCCTATAGAAGACTATTTCTATCCGTACACAATAGCTGCAGAGTTCAAAAGCCAAATGATACAATGTAGCAGCCAGCAGGCAGATTTTAAGCACCTGGAAATGTATTTCCTTGGCAACAACAAAAATGCCTTAAAGTTGAACTATAGGCAAAACATTTTTTCAATTTGGATAGAGTAAAGGAGGGTTATAACCCCTGTAAGGTTTCTTTTTGCCCTTTTTTCCCCATTAGGGAGATTTAACGTCACTTCCTGTCCCATAGCCAAAAGAGGAAGTAATAGGAAATCCCAGCAAATAAAGGAAATCTCCTGGGGAACCCCAGGTCACCAGAACTACTCATCATTGGCAGATTATCCATCTATTGCTTTTCTGGGGACAACCCAATTTGGGATTTTCTTTTACTTTCAATGATAGGGGTAAACAGGACAAAGAGAGGAAGTGAACCTCCCTAACAGGGACACAGCAGTAAAAACCTGACAGATATTCTAATCCATCTCCCCTCTATCCAAAACTGGAAATGCAGCCACCTCATCTAATGATTGGTAAACTGCAATATAGTAAAAAAAAATGTTTTGGGTTTAATACTGCTTCAAAATTGGGCCTAAGTATGATAAACTACAGTAGGTAAGGTTTATGATGTCTAGTAGATTGTGGTCAGGCTGCATAGGCTGGCCATACACAGTGCACATTTCTTTCCTGCCAAAATTGCACGATTTACCCCATCTACACAGACAGTGCTGACAGGGGAATCCCTCTTACCAAGCTTTTGGAGGTGATTTACTAAAGGCAAAAAGACTGCACTTTGCAAAAACAGTTGCTTCAGAGCTTAGTAAATGAGCAGAAACTCTGCTGACTTCCATCATCCAATCATGTGCAAGCAAAAATGCTGTTTTTTTTTATATTTTCCTTGTATGCGATTGGGTATTCTTTGCAAAGAGAAGCTTTACCTTATTTACTAAGCTGTGTAGCACTTGCAGAGTGCAATTGCAGCCTGCAAAGTGCACAGTCTATTGGTCTTTAGTAAAGCATTCCCAGTGCCTGCTCCGAGCGGGAGCAGGCAGGGGAAGGCAAGCGGGAGAAGACCGGCTATAGAATCGTGTATGGTCAACCTTAGGCCTGCCTATGTACACTGCAGTGGCGGCCAGTGGTAATTTTCTTTGGAGGGCAGCAAACAGTACCAAACCCTGCCCCGGCAGTCAACAGGTGGGTCTGGTGCACTTACCCCATCTATGCAGCGATGGCTCTGGCTTCCGTTTCCTCCCTCCTTCTCAGTGGCCAATCAGAAAACAGGTCTCAAACCCGCTTCTGATTGGCCAGATTGAGGATCAGTGTTACAACAGCAAATATTCATTTGCTGTTGTAACACCTAGGTAGGCTCGTGGCGCAATGCTCTGTGCCACAAGCCTAGATATTTTGAAACCTTATAGAGCCTATAACACACCCCCACTGCTGTAATTCAGGCGCCCGGCGTCCTGAAAGGGGCCAGAGGCATGAATAGGGGGTGGCAGCAGTGGCCCTGGATAGATTGATGCTGTGCATGAATCTATCCATTAGTCATATAGGGGGTGGCGTGAAGAGAGGGGGCAAATGGACGGGCCGTCACTGGTACACTGTTGTCCTTTTGTACCTAAAGCCCTGTGTTTTGTAAGAAGCATGCATTAAAGCAGGGGTCTCAAACTGGCGGCCCTCCAGCTGTTGCAAAACTACAAGTCCCATGAGCCTTTGCAAGGCTGACAGTTGCAAGTATGACTCCCAGAGGCATGATGGGACTTGTAGTTTTGCAACAGCTGGAGGGCCACCAGTTTGGGACCCCTCCATTAAAATGACACTAAATGCTGGTTAGAAAAAAATGATATTCAATATGTATTCTTAATTCAAAAAAGTTACTTATTTTCCTCTCATTCTCCAAATTCCCAAATTCCTTTTTTTTTTAATATTTATACCGGCTGCTGTGATTTGACTGCCTGTTAAAGGGTGGTTACATTCATTCATTCTCCTGTGCCATACTGTATATAGGAATGTATTAAGCGTCTCTTGCTCACTCTAAGATGGACTATGAACTATGGGAAATGTAGTGTTCATAGAGCAGTGCGTATGACCACAAATAACATACACTGCTCATTCCAAACAAGTGTAATTGGGGATAGGGGGAAAGGGGGGTTCAGGAGTGCACAACAGAGGACACTAGAAGGAGGCAGAAGAACACAGTGAGAAATGATTTCTTGAAAAAATATATTACAGAACTATGAAGTAGTGGCTATGTATAGATTTATTTGGAGAATAAGGATATCATTTAGTGTCACTTTAAAGCTGAACTCCAGTTTGTCCAACCAAAATCACATCGGAATTCTGACATAATTCCATCGGAGTAAAATGGAACTCCAATAGAATTACTCCGATGGGGCTACACACGGTCAGAAATTCCGAAGGTGTACCGGGCTTAAGAGGCGCCTCTCTTCTCTTCTATACTCAGTTGTGACATGACGCTACTTGTATATCAAGACATCACTTGTATATCAAGTCAAAATTTATTAACAATTTTGCTTGTCTTGCAAAACGCTCTCAAACCAAGTTACTCTCAAACCAAGGTACTTTAAAAATTTTAAATGTGTGTACTTCTATTTATACCATTGTACCCATAGATTTTGACACCCAGCTAATTTCTTTCCCTTGAAGAAGGAATTATATATTTTGAAACATGTCAGGACTTTTTCTGTAATATTCATCCAGAGCTAGATCTGACACTCCACAGGACCAACTAGATGTAACAGGAATATAGCTGTTCGGCTTGTATTACCATTTTGTGTACCTCTATATTGCTTATTTTAGCCTTTATTATTTAATTGTTCATTATACATATTTTTAACATGTGCAAATTGATTTTACTAATTTGTGCATTCATCTGCCTACAAAGTCCCTAGGGGCCAGTTTTCTCTTTTTTTCACTACAAAATAAAAGATTGGATCAGTGATCATGAAGTCAGCTCATATGTTGGTCCAAATCAATGTGTAAGCTTTCAGAAAGGTAAGAATGTAATTTGTCTGGTTGCATTTGGAAAAAAAGCCTGGGAAGCTGGTGCAGCACATGAGAAAATCAAGTGTTATGATAGCAAGTTTTTAGTGTGTACTTAACTGATTACCTGTACATTTCACAAAACTGTCTATACAGACGAACAGTGTTTATTTCCTCAACACCAAGTTTCTTTTTTGCCCATCTTTCTTTAAATACTTCCAACTGTTTCCACAGTATTAGAAAGGACCTCAACTGTCTGTATTCTGAAATTGGATCTTGGTGTGATTGATCCATTTGGGAGCTTTTTGACACTGGCTGTTCTTCTCCTGCAGGTGATTTGTCAGTCAGCATCTAGAAATAAATCAAAACGTAAACAATATAAATTGGGCTAAAAGACCTGTGTGTGACTGAATGCCATGTGCATGCTAACAGTGGTAATAAAGTACTAGCTAAGACAGGCAATATATACATTATATAATGGGAAGATGTTCACAACACCTTTAAGACCCATTCACAACGGTGCTGATGCGCCAATTGCAACGCATTGCACTGTTTACAGTTTTTTAAGCAAACTTTATTGAAATGTCACAAAGTGACATTTCATTGATTTCTATCGGCTACAGTGCGATGCAAGGCAGTGGACTGCATTGTGGTGCGCTGAAAATAAAGCATGCTGTAAATTCTTTAACGCTCACCACCACTCAACACCAGCAGTGGTGTGAACTGGCCTGAGAGGAGACAAGGCATTTTGCCTTGTCTTGTGGTGGGAGTGCATTGTAATAGCTGCCTAGAGCAGTCTCACCGCACCTTGTGACAAATGGTCTCTAGATAACATGTTGGCTATACTGTATCTTATTTGTATCCTTTGTTACATGACTATGAACAAAGTTAAGCCCCACTTGATATGGTTATATTGAGTAACTGTGAAATTTAAAAATAAAAAATAAAAAGTTTTCTGAAAAATAAATCTAAAAAAGCTACAGCAGGCCTTACAACTGCTACAGGAGCCAGCAGACCAGGATGTCTGAGGCCTTCTGACCAGAGAAAAGTTTATTTCTATAGCACCAACATTTGGCAGATAATTTTTGACAAAATTAATGTATATGTAGTTTAGGCCTTTCTAATAACAAGTACGTGCCATAACGGTTATGCTGTTGTACATCATCATCCACAGCATGATCCAAAGTATGACACTTGACTTACAGATAAACTGTACCTAATGGAATGTAAAGACTTGACTTTTTGATGATGTCCATAGCTTTGGCATAGTGAGTCTATCAAGGGACTAAGGCGGGCCCATAGATGCCTTGTTTTTTTGTTTTGTTTCGATCTGCAATAGGTCTAATTGAAAAAAAAAATAAACAAACAGATTCTACCCACCCACACAAGTGAGGTGGATGGAGGAATCCTTGCTGCTCTGCAATTGTATTCTGACAGTGAGACTCCTACACTGTCAGAATACACTGCTCAGTGGCAGCTGATTGGCTGAAGCCACTGATCAACAAAAGTTTCACAACAGTCCCTTTTGACAAAAGTCGATTGTAAAGCCTCGTACACACGGTCGGACATCCAACAAACTTTCCCTTTGATTTTTGTCCGAAGGGAGTTGTCCGGTCACACCCATAGCATACACACGCTCGGACTTTTTCGGCAACACGAACGTAGTGACGTTTCAACGTACTGACGAGAGTTTAAAAGAGGAAGTTCAATTCTCCGGCGTCACCCTTTGGACTCCTTCTGCTAATTGAGAGTTAGTAGAGGTTTTGTCTGTGTGCATTCGCGATTTTCAGTTTCGTGCAATTTTGTTCGTTTCTGAACATCCGTTCATCAAGCAGACACGTTGTGCAATGGGGTTGTGCTAACTTGACCCACAAAAACATATATAAAAATATGTTTGATTCATATAACCAAAATACACTAATCCAAAGTAAAGACATTTGTTTTTACTCCGTCAGTATCACCAGCAAAGCAGCTTTTAGTATTATTACATAAAGAAGAAGAGAATGTGCGCTGCTTTTCTTGATTTCAGAACTTGCCGCGTCACGAATGTGCTCTTTCAAATACGAACGCTAGTTCTACCAGACAGAACGCTTCCGGCTGGTCTTTGCTTCTGAGCATGTGCGTTTGTACAAAAGTCCGATTGCTTGCTGTACACACGGTTGAACTAGGCACCATCAGAATTTTGTTGACGTAAAGTTTGTCCGTTTGCAGACCAAACTTTTTGTCCGATGAAACCCTAAAAAGTTGGTCCGATGGAGCGTACACACGATCTGACAAATTTGAAAACTTGCAGATTTTGAAGTTTGTTGGCAAAAAGTCAGACCGTGTGTATGGGCCTTTAGATTGACTTCTGTCAAGCAAGATTGGCCATAGATGGATCGAAATATGGTAGATTCCCTGCTAAACAACCTGAATTTTCGATCTGTCTATGGGCAGCATAAGAGGTTTACAAAAAGGATGTTATCCTTTGTAGTTATACATACATAAATTAGTAATTGGACATTTGAGTAGAAATAAATACACAGTTTTTAGTTCTGATGATGAGGATTGGGGGGACACTTTGCTCCCCCCATCTGAGGCATGGGCAGGAGCAGCACCATAAATATCGGAATGCACCCAAATACTGACCATAGGGCTACACAGCAACATTATATTTGGGCAGTATTCCTGACATTCTGTAAATAGCTTATGGAGAGTCGGTAAAAAAAATTGATATTACTGAGTTCATGTAAAGAACTAGGATAGAGTTATTTCTGTTGATGGGCTAATAGGGCTTTAATTGTGTTGCTTCACAGCCAGAAACCCTAAGCATCTCAAGTTAGCTATCTATGTAATGATAATAATAATAGTTCCTATGTGTTTTAAATGTAGCTCACCTTTTTTTCATCCAGGTTCCCTTCAATGGTAAAGGAAATAAAGTTGTATTTGCCTTGAAGTATGTCCTCCATTAAAAGATGAACCCCCACAAGTTCTCCATGAGCCACACTGCGTTCATGGTCTGTCATATCACATAGGCACAACTAGATAGGCAAATAAAAAAAAACTTATAACCATAGCAGACTGATAACACACCAACACGTCTTTGTCTTTGAAAATGAGGAGTGAATCAATATGTAAATGCCGTTCAGGAACATACTAGGAAGCAGTGACTAACCACACACCAATCCAAGTACATTTTTTACAAATAATCCGATTAACCAAATAAGAAGCAAATAATAACGGACTATATTTAGGGCTGGATTTGTATAAAGGTCATTAAAGAAAATCTTTCCTGAGAAAAACATGTGGACTGCCAATTGCTTGGCATTTGCATGCCCTAGGTCAGTGGTGTCCAAACTGCGGCCTGGGGGCCAGATGCGTGCCTTTATCCGGCCCTTGGGGCACTATTCCTCCTACTGGTACAAGACACTATTCATCTCACTAACACCAACTTTGGGGCACCATTCTTCTTTCTGACACCAATGATGGGGGTACTATTCTTTCCACTGACACCAATGTTGGGGCACTATTCCTCCCACTGATACCAATGATGGGGTACTATTCCTCCCACTTATACCAATAATGGGGTACTATTCCTCCTACTGACACCAACATCTGGCCCCCTACAGTCTGAAGGACACTAAACTGGCCCTTTGGTTTAAAAGTTTGAAGACCCCAGCCCTAGTTAATGCCCACGTGTGATGCAGAGACCCTGTGATTGAAAAAAATGAAATTCAATAACAAAGGACACAAGGAAAAAGCTAGTTGATGCTGGACATGCTCCAACCAGGAAATGAGGCGGGCTGTATCTGATTGCAAAAACACCAGCATTTAGGTGTAAATGTGGTGCTAATGGTATCTTCAGAGATAAAAAAAAAGCTGCTTGATGTACATTCTCAAGTTCCAGTTGAGTGGCACACAAGAAACAAGAACGCCAATGTACAGTAGCTACAATGCTTGGTTGAGTTTGTTGACAAAGTTCACACTCCCCTGGTAGAACATGTTTTATCAGCTAGGACAGACACGTCACGGTGCTATGGAGAAGTAAACAGAAGAAATGGAGATCGGCAAAGAAATTATGTGTAAAGGAATGTTTAAACCAACAGTAATATCAGTCATTCATCAGCCATAGTTAGGTGGCTGAAATTCTAAATATTTCTATACAACGTTTTTAGTAATAGAAATATTTTTAGTATTACATACTAGCTATTCACTGTCTAATTCATTCCTCAATCACCCCCTTTTTGTAATACATTTAGTATTGCTACAAAAGGATTCCTACTATGAAGTGTCTAAAAAGAGATCATTGCTTTTCAGAGGAAGGAGAGTTTATTGGGATGGGTCCCTGCTCTCACTTTCCCTTTAGGTGTACATTTCAGCTTTAGTTATTAAGTCCTGTAAACACCAGGCATTTTATTTTCAACAGAAGAAGAAACCAGAACATTTTAAAAAGCATAAAGCTCCACCTGCTACAAAGTAGAATGTTAATTATTAAATAGCATGTCCATTTCACATTTAAAAAACCTAAAGTGGAATTCCAGCTTATACCCAACTAGCCTTTAATCGTTTCCTGCCGGGCCAATGTACATAAATCCAGAGATGGGTGCTCTGTTGTTCCAGGATGATATAACCGTACCTCCCAGAACTATGTGCTGTGTGTTCCCCCTGGGGTACTCAGCAGTTTGATTTGTTAACACTTTGTCCACCGGACACAGCCGATAACCGATCACGATACCGGGCTGTTGTAAGCGATCCTGGTACCATGTGATCGCTGTGACCATTTACAGCGATTACAATTACAGTAGTAAACAAGGTTTTCATTCATTATGCCTTGCTTACTACTGTGTCTGTGTGATCTCACAGTGATTACATGGTACAAGAGCCAATCACAGCAGCCCTGTACCATGTAATAGCTGTGACCTATCACAGTTTGACAATAGAAAACAAGGTTTCATAAATTAAACCTTTGGACAGTCTTTCTGATTGCCAATTACAGTAAAGATCACTGTAATTAGCAATCGAAGTGTAAAAAAAATCCCAGATAACTCCCCACATCGCTCATCACTCTGCTGCCCCCACTGCCATCCTCGGTGAGGGAATCAGAAAGTGAAGCGCTCCGGCTTCACTGCCCGATTCCCTACGGCGCATGTGCGAGTCACGCAGCGCCGTCCTGACTGGTCCCCGTTGTGTTCTGGGAGCCGAGTGTTTCCCAGAACACATCGAGCGGGAGCGGGAAGTGACGTACTCCCCGCAGAGTCCCCGCAGAGAGGACTCCCGGAAGTGGGTGCAAATACCTGTCTGACAGGTATCTGCACCCCCCCCCCCCTGAAAGGTGTCAAATGTGACACCGGAGGGGGGAGGGTTCCGATGAGCAGAAGTTCCACTATAGGGTAGAGCTCTGCTTTAAGTTACATAGTTAGTCAGTTTGAAAAAAGTCCATCTAGTTCAACCCAAAAAAAGGAAATCCCATATACACAACCCTTCACCCACAGTTGGTCCAGGGGAAGGCGAAAAACCCTAGTAAAGCACCAATTTGCTACAGTAGGATTTTCCCTGGATCAACTTTACCTATAAATGTTAGTACCCAGTTATATTATGTACATTTAGGAAAGAATCCAGGCCTTTTTTAAAGCAATCAACTGATCTGGCAAGAACCACGTCTGGAGGGAGTCTATTCCACATTTTCACAGCTCTTACTGTGAGAAACCTTTACGTATTTAGAGATGAAATCTTTTTTCTTCTAGACATAAAGAGTGCCCCCTTGTCCTCTGTGATGACCTTAAAGTGAATAATGCAACACCAAGTTCACTATATGTGCCACTTATTTATTTGTACATGTTGATAATCCCCTCCCCCCTTTAATCTCCTCTTCTTAAGAGAGAATACATGCAGTTCCTCTAATCTTTCCTCATAGCTGAGCTCCTTCATGCCTCTCATCAGTTTGGTTGCCCTTCTCTGCACTTTCTCCAGTTCCCCGATATCCTTTTTGACTGGTGCCCAAAACTGAACTGCATATTCCAGATGAGATCTTACTAATGATTTGTACAGGGGCAAAATTATATCTCTGTCTCTGGAGTCCATACCTCTCTTAATACAAGAAAGGACTTTGCTCGCTTTGGAAACCACAGCTTGGCATTGGAAGCTATTATTGAGCTTATGATCTACCAAAACCAGATCCTTTTCCACCATTGATTCCCCCAGTTGTATTCCCCCTAGTATGTATGATGTATGAATATTCTTAGCCCCCAAGTGCATAACATTTATTAACATTAAACCTCATCTGCCAATTAGTTGCCCAATTAGAAAGAGCATTGAGGTCGGCTTGTAAATTGGAGACATCCTGTAAGGATGTTATTCCACTGCATAGCTTGGTGTCATCTGCAAAGACAGACATGGTACTTTTAATCCCAGACCCGATATCATTTATAAAGATATTAAAAAGTAAGGGTCCCAACACTGAACCTTGGGGTACACCACTGATAACCTTAGACCATTCAGAGTAAGAATCAGTAACAACTACTTTCTGAATTTCGTTTTTTTTAGCCAGTTTTCTATCCATTTACAAATTGATCTTTCCAAGCCTTTTAGACTTTAACTTACACATTAGTCATGTGTGGGGAACGGTGTCAAATGATTTTGCCAAATCCAAGTATACGACGTCCACAGCCACCCCTTTGTCCAAGGTTTTACTTACCTCCTCAGGTTTGTTTGATAACTTCTCTCTTTCATGAATCCATGCTGTTTGTTGCTTAAAATATTTTTTTTCCAGCAAGAACTCTTCTATGTGGTCCTTTATTAATCTCTCCAGTATCTTCCCAACTATAGAAGTTAAACTAAAAGGTCTATAATAACTTGGTAAAGACGTTGATCCCTTTTTAAATATGGGCACCACATTGACCCTTCGCCATTCCAGTCATTAACAAGTCCTTAAAAATTAGAAGCAATGAATGAATGAATATGTTAAGAATATTTACCTGCATATAGTGCCCAATGGTATGGATTCCATTAATTGTCAGTGGAAAGAGTCCACCATTGGCTAAGAATGTCCTCCAAGGATAAAGCATAAATGTCTACAAAAAAAACCAAAAGATTTTACATTTAAATGATGCTCAGTCTGGAATAGTTTCATTGGAACACTCAATTTTTAGTTTGTGTAGAAAATGTGTGGGCTGAAAGACAAAGAATGGCGATAGCTATCCTTACACTGTGTACTAGCCATGGGGGGCAAGTTCACTCTTTGATTTAAAGTGCAACCATCATTAAAATTAAGGATTTAAATTGGCATGCAATGTCACCATTAACAAATCACATTATTATATTAAGTGAAAAGCATGATATGGATAATGATGATGCATGGGGACCAAATTCTTGGGATTCCATCATCCTTAAAGTCTGACCAGCAACCAATTAAACAAAAAATAGATGCGATTATTATCAGTGGCAGGGAAAGTTTCTGTCTGGCTTCCTGACCCCATTGGGGTAATTCTCTCTGACTTCCTGCCCTTGAGGCACCCATACAGAAATAGAGGGTACAGACATCACCTAGACAGGAAGTCACAGTCTACAAAAAAAAAAACGGTCTTCTTCATTTTACCAAACAGATTTTTGCCTTGTCCAGACAGAATAAAAGCTTTTTGTGCAAAAGTTATAGCGTTTACAAAATAGGGTATAGTTTTATGGCATTTTTATTAATAATTTTTTTTAACTAGTAATGGCGGCGATCAGCGATTTTTTTCGTGACTGCGACATTATGGCAGACACATCGAACACTTTTGACACATTTTTGGGTCCATTGTCATTTTCACAGCGAAAAGTGCTATAAAAATGCACCGATTGCTGTGAAAATGACAATGGCAGTGAAGAGGTTAACCACTAGGGGGCGCTAAGGGGTTAAGTGTGCCCTAAGGGAGTAATTCTTACTGTAGGGGGGCGTGGCTGTAGGTGTGACGTCACTGATCGTCGTTCCCTATAACAGGGAACAGACGATCAGTGACAAGCCACAGAGAAGAACGGGGAAGGTTTGTTTACACTCACCTTCTTCGTTCTTTAGCTCCTGTGACTCGATCGTGGGACACCGGCAGTGATCGAGTCCCGTGGGCGCGGTCACAGAGCTTCGGACCTGGTCACGAGCGCGGCGCACGCAGGCGACCCACGGCTGGGCTTTTAAAGTGCAATGTACCTGTACGTGCCTGTGCCCAGCCGTGCCATTCTGTCGACGTATATCGGCGTTAGGCGGTCCTCAAGTGGTTAACTCTTCTCTGTTCTAACCAAAATCGAATAAAAGATTTTTGGCTTGAGTTAGGCTTTAATGCAAAAATAATCACATACATTGTAGACATTCTTTCCTTGCAAATGAGTAAAACCTCTTGTATAGATAGAATGGAAAGTTACTAACTCTATGACTACGGGGATCAAGAGGCTGTGGCACAGGCAGCATTGATGAGAAAGCAGTCCCGACTACAGAGTTGCTCAGTGCTGTTAGTCCATGATACATATTGTCGGTTGTTGTTCTGAACGCAGAGATATTCCCAGTAGAAAGCAATGCATCCCTATAGGATAAAATAAAATATTGTCATTAAAAACATATTATTTGTAGATCTTTAGGGTTAATTGATTTGAATTGAAATATTAACATGGACAAAACTTTTTTTTTTATTTGGATAGCATGAGTCACTGTCAGGTTTTTATTGTTGACTGTTTGAAAGGTTCACTCTTTCTTATTGTCCTGGTCACTAATTCACTGGGAATGAAAGGAACTGTAAATCCAAAATTTTGAATTGCCACCAGAACAGGAGTAGAGGGGAATGAGATACATTTTTTCCTACTTTATCCAAAATGAAAAAAAAAAAAATCAAACGTATTGGCTACATACCGAATTAAATGGCGTACAGCCGCATCAAACTGCAGGATCATAACTTCACGTCGCAAGAGTAGTAATGAGGCTACTTCTTTTGGATCATGAGGATTTTGAAGGCCATCTATAAGTTTCTGTATGTCTCTCAGCTCCGCTCCTGTATGATACACATTAGAAATCGTTTTTGAAGGTTAGAACTGCGTCAACCAATTAGAAATTGGCTTTCACATATTGCAAAATGGTAATCAAATGTAGTCAGTGGTTATGATATCAATACAAATAGGTCTTTAAAGTAAACTTGTTTTTCCAAAAATATATGAGGCTACCAATGCCAGCCTCATCTGAAAATGCTTGCTGCTTAGCTGTTATGCTGAATTAAATACTTTTGTAGTCACAGACCTGGAACAAGTGTGTAAACCAGGAATTAGAGGAGTGTCAGAAGTCATCTGCATAACTGTTGGGGTTCATTTAAACCAGGGGTGCCAACCAGTGACCCGGGGGCAGTGTTGCCAACCGTCCGTATTTTTCCAGACAGTTTGTAAAAATGGCCACTTTTTTCCCCCCGTTCGTAAATGTCCGTATTTGCGGGAATGTGCCAGTAAAAATAGCCGAGATGAGTTTGGCTTGGAACTGCGCATGGAGATTGGAGGCAGGGGGTGATTGGAGACAGGGGGTGATGGTGGCTGCGGTGGCACCGCAGAGGGGGATGGAGGCAGGGGTGTTGGAGGCAGGGGGTGTTTGTGGCACCGCAGAGGGGGGTGGTGGCACCACAGAGGGTGGGGGATGGAGACAGGCGTTGTTGGTGGCACCGCAGAGGACGATGGAGGCAGGGGATGATAGAGGCAGGGGGTGATTGGAGGAAGAGGGAAATTGGAGGCAGAGGGAGATTGGAGGCAGGGGGAGATTGTGGCACCGCAGAGAGGGGTGAAGGCAGGGGGTGTTGGTGGCAGAGGGGGATGGAGGCAAGGGGTGATGTGACTAAATAATTTGCCTTTATATCGAAAATAACAAAAATATGTTTTTTTACCTTAATATCTACCTTAAATCACATTGCTATTTGCCTAGTGTACTTGTTTGTAGCCTAAATACTTAAAATTGGCACCTAAAAATGTAATTTAGTAACTTTTGTGAAATGCCAGTAAAAACGTGGCTGTGCCAGTAAATTTCGGGTGTCGTGCCAGTAAATTTCAATCTGGTAGGTTGGCAACACTGCCCGGGGGCCATATGTGGCCCACGGAGCCCTCTGATGTGGCCCGCAACCTCCTGCTCTGGGATGGAATAGAATACTGTTATTAAAGGTCAGCTTATTACTTAAATTAGTGTATATATGGGCATATCTTTTCCGCAGAGGTTACTGGGCTGCTTTAAAACTGATCTGCGGGGGCAGAGCAGTTGATCTGCGGGTTACCTGCACTGAGCCATTGCAAAGTGTAGGAAAGCCAAAGGTACACTGCATTGCACCCGTGGTGCGGGTAAACCGCAGCGCATCAGTGTGAAAGCAGCCTTGGGCCCCTTTTACACGGTCAGTCCGACCAATTGGACCCTCCATTCACCTCTAAGTAGTGGTAGACATAAACCAACTTGCATCCTACCTCCAAATATGATCCGCTAAAAAGTATAGTAGGCTGTGTCAGTGTCCGCTCTGCATATGCAGAGCAGATACGGACAAGCCATCCACCCACTCCGCTCATTGTGGCCGACGACCGGTTACCAAGTCGCTTAAGTGGCCCTCGCTCTTCAAAACATTGGGCACCCCTGATTTAAACACAAGATCCTATGCACACAGGGCATGTGCTCAGCTCTCCTAAATGCTGTACCCCATGGCAGCAGTGTTTTGGAAGACAAAACGTTTGACACGTGTATTCACATCTACTGTAGAAGCATTGAGGCACATCAAATGCTTGAGAGTTAAATAATTTAATAGGCCAGAATAATAATTTATTCTGGGCATTGAAATGAATTAACGCTCAATGAATTTCTGCAAAAACGCTGCTGCTACTGGACGCGATGGCATTTTTTTTTTTTTTTTTATGCTTCTAGATGTCTTTGCCTCTAAACACCTCTAAATGTGTGCATGGACATATAGACCAACATTGAGGGGCATTTTGAGGCAGAAAAAAAAACACCAGATGCCCCTAAAAGCAGTGTTTGTAACGCTCAGGCCTATGATGTTTTGGAAAGCTGTGACTATCTATATTTTTTAAGGTAGTAAAATGAACAAATTCTAGCTATGACCATATATATATATATATATATATATATATATATATACACACACACACACACACACACACACACACACACACACACACATACATACATACACACACACAGCAGCAGAACCTCGGATTGCGAGCATAATCCGTTATAGGGAAATGCTCGTAATCCAATGTACTCGCTTATCAAAGCGAGATTCCCCATATAAATCAATGGAAACTAAAATAATTAGTTCTGCATTGACTTCAATGGCATGCAATACCGCATGTGGCCAGAGGTGGGGGGCGCTGGAGAGTCTCTGAAACACTTGGAAAGGCCCGTAGACAGAAGCTCAGCTGAACTCGGAAAACCTCGGACTGCACAGCGATGTGGCTTGAATCCTGCTCGTTTTGCGAGACAACACTTACGAACAGAGTCAGGATTTTTAAAAATACAGTGCTCGTATTGCGAAACGCTCGTTAACCGCATTACTCGCAATCCGAGGTTACACTATTTACATATATATATATATATATATATATATATACATACACACACTGTATATATATGATTTATTAATTTATAATAAATCACCAACACTTCAGGCAGGACCTTAACATGGAAAATTGTTTACACACAGTGTATTTATACTAACTGTAAATGTAAAGTATGTCCATATTCTGAACAAGCATTAAAAGCACTTTGAAATAGGATCTCATTCACCTCTGTAGCTATAGGCATTGTGAAGAAATCAATCATTAAAATAATTGTAAAGATAACAAACATAGTATACTTACCTGATCTGTGCAATGGTCCTCCGCTGGAGCTCCTGGCTCCTCCTGCCTTCTGAGTGCCCTTGTAGGAAGTTGCTTTCTATAGGGGCTCTAGTGTGGGCTCGATTCCGGGCTGCACTGTGTGCATCAATTGACACACACAATGCAGTTCGGCCCAGGCACAGCGCTGGATCGAGATCGGGCTCGGGTAAGTATTTACGGGGGAAGAGGGGAGCTGCACGTAAATGTTTTTTTTTACCTTAATGTCTAACCTTAAACCTTTACAACCATTTTAAATTTCAGAACAGGGGCACCAAAATCACAACTCTTTACCCCCTTTACTTTCTATGGAGAGCAGAATCTTGACAGCCTACCAGTCTTCCAATATAAACCCACAGCATGTGTTTCTAAGCTTCTAGTACCCAACCTGGGACCCTCAGGGCCCCTGCAGAAAGTAATCTGCGTTTTCCTTACATAGTTGCTTAACCAGACCTTGCCTGTTTTTCAGACTCTGTGTTTACAAGATTAAATCATTATATATATTTTTTTCTAACACCCTAGAGAATAAAATGGCGGTCATTGCAATACTTTTTTTCACACCGTATTTGCGCAGCGGTCTTACAAGCGCACCTTTTTTGGAAAAAATTCACTTTTTTGGATAAAAAAATAAGACAACAGTAAAGTTAGCCCAATTTGTTTTATATTGTGAAAGATAATGTTACGCCCAGAAAAGGGAGGAGGGGCCCCTTTCCAGCCGCCGACAACGGTGATCTCACAGCGAATCCGGTTTACAGGACCGCTCCAAAAACAATGGATATCTCGGTTGTGGCAGCAGCTGCTGCCATTACCGAGATGTCCATTTTTAAAATGCCGACGTATATATACGTTAGCGGGTCCTTAAGTGGTTAAAGTGTTATCTAAACCCACAACAGTAAAATCAGTCTGAATATGCAGTAAAGCATGCTGGTTATAGTCACTGTGGAACCTAAGGGGTTAATCCTAAATATTATGTAAAAAGGCTGTTTGATTCTGTCTTCTCTGCTCCTCCCCTCGTTCCACTGTCCCTTAATAATTTTCTTATAACACACAGGGGGTTATTTACTAAAGGTAAATCCACTGTGCACTATAAGTGCACTTGGAAGTGCAGTCGCTGTAGATCTGAGGGGGACATGCAAGTAAAATAAGAAAACAGCATTTTAGTTTGCACATGATTGGATGATAAAATCAGCATTAGGAGCTTCTCCTAATTTCAGAGACTCCCCTAGATCTACAGAGACTGCACTTGCAGTGCACTTGTAGTGCAAAGTGGTTTTGCCTTTCGTAAATAACCCCCACAGTCTATGGAGTCAGGCTGCACATGCTCAGTTTGGTGTATTGCTAGAGAGGATTTTTTCTCTTGGGAGGATGCATGTGATCAGCACAGGGCCAATCAGCACTGTCCAGACAGAGGGTCAGGGGTCTTGCAGTCTCATAGGACAGTCAGAAAACTTCTCCTACAAGCTTTAACCAGTGCTTGGCTGGACACTGATAGAAGTCACAAGACTGCTCTAATGGCTGATGCGAAAAGGTATTTAGCAGTTTATATCTAGAGATATTTTTAATTTCCCTGTTCTGTGTACTGTGGGAGACCAAGTATAGTAAATGCAGAGTCCTAAGTTTATCAACACTTTAAGTGGCTTTTGGTAGCATTACATTAACTGAATATTCTGTACATCCTTTTGGTGATGTCAAGGTTCTTGAGGCTCTCTATATTAAAAACGTTGATCACCACTGTTCTCTGTTAGAAACTGACCCAAACCCAACTTCCGCATCTCTGTTGTATTTTGGTATTCAGAGATATACTGTATCTAACTAATCTTAACACTGCTCCCTCCCCCTTCCTAAGGCCTCGTACACACGACCGAGGAACTCCACGGGCGAAACACATCGCTTTCCTCGTTGAGTTCCTTGTTAGGCTTGTCGAGGAACTCGACAAGCTTTCTTTGCGTACACACAGTCAAGCCAAAATCTCCTCGTTCTCAAACGCGGTGACATACAACACATACAACGGCAGGGGAAGTTCGATTCCACTGGCTAAACTCTTGGGGCTGGTTTTGCTAATCTCATGTGTTTGCGTGTTAATTAAAAGTTTGTTAAGAGACGCTTTGCACTTTTCAATCTGTTACAGCTTGAAAAATGTGTTATCTCCATTACAAATGCTACTTTTACACCCGTATCATACTTTATTCTGAGCAAGCGCAGGTTTCTTAGCATACATACGCTCGAGTTTCTCGTCGGAAACCAGCCCAACCAGCCCAACCAGGAACTCGACGAGCCAATTTGAGACTCCCATCGAGGAAATAGAGAACTTGCTCTCTTTTTGGCTCGTCGAGTTTCTCGACAGTTTCCTCGAACGAAAATGTACACACGACCGGTTTCCTCGGCAAAATAATATATCACCCAGCAAGTTTCTTTCTGTTTCGTGTGTACGAGGCCTAACCCTTATACTAACTAACCTGCGGAAGAAAGATCTCTATACTTGCCTATTTTCTGGCCCATCTGGTTCGGGTCACGTGATCGGCTCCTTTGTGTCAGCTAGCGGCAGCTTCAGGGGAGAGGAGGAAGCATCAACAGATGGGCCATAGTAAGAATATGGGTGACATCACAGATTTCAGCTGTTGTCAAACACTCTCTCCTTTCCCCTGTAGCCGGGTGCTGGCTGACATGGGGAGATCATGTGACCAGAGCAGCCTATTTATAGGCAAGTGTACAGATCTTTCTTACACAGGTAGTTAGTAAAGGTGTTAGGGGGATGAAGACAATATTAAGATTAGTTAGATATATTCTGAAAGTCAACTAACAGTACATGCAGCTAAAAAAGGTTTAATAAAGAAAACATTTAAATATACATACATATATACAAATAGATATATAAAGTATATTATATACACATGTACACAGTTTGGGCACTGATGAATTCTAAATGGCTGACTCCAGGCGAGACTCAATTATCACACCTAGGTACCTTAATAAATTACACAAACTTACCTATTCCTTCTATGCCTCCCCAATCGGCCATCAGCTCCACGTTTTTTAAACTTCTGGAATCACCACATGAGTTTCCTAGCTGTGCAAAGCTAAGTACATAGGAAACAATGTCATGCAGAGCGGCAACAATTTGCAGAGTGCAGTACAAAGCTTGATGTGCTGCCTGCAAAATAAAAGAACACGCTATAGTAAAACATTACCATTTAACAAATACATTGGCTGAAGATTCCGAATCAGGTAATGTTGCCTGTGAAAGCTGAATTACAGCACATACATCATACATTGACTGTCAAAATAAACATTTTTTTTTGTGTGTTTTTACATTTCGAAGAATAAAATGTCATAGCTTATTGAGAATAGTTTTCTCAAACAAAACACAATGGACAAAAAACCATGTTGGGTAAGCAAACAACGGTTTCCAAGGATTTTTGTTCAGCAGCACATTGGAAAAGAAACATTACAATGGTGCTAAAAAGAAAATGAATGCAATGCCAATTTAATATGATCACTGGGCAGTGGGCCATCAAGCCTGGTTGAAGTCAACATGTTTTTAATATTAGATATTTCTGTTGAGACCAGGTTTTACGGAAGACACCTGGATATGGCTAGGGTTAGCCTGGAATTCCAGCAGAGAAAAATGTTTGTTTGTTTGTAACAAGGAGTCATAAATGGGAATTCATCTCCTGAAGGATGTCCTCCCATAGACCTCTTGATGTGATGTATGGGAGTGGAGGAGCATCAGCTCAGACCTCCTGGTGAGGTGCAAATTAAAATGACTGGTTTCCTGACTCATAAAAACATCAAAGCGACAGCTGGTGACTGGAAGTTGGCCTGGGTCAAGGCAGGTGTTCAAAGACTAATTCTGTTCCCTTGTCGAAGACAGTCACAAACTTCCTGGAGGATGTTCAGGGGAATAACATACTTCCTGGTGATTAGGAAGAACAGCCCCTTATAGCTTCTCATTGGACAGAGGACTACAGTGGGTTGTGTCTGAGTTTGTTTAAAAAGTGAGGGCAAATGATGAGGCTCCCTCTTTTTTCTATTGAGCCCAGCTGAGAGATACCGAACATTGACGAACTTACATAAAGTATCACCTATGCTCTTTTATTTCTATATGCCCTTAGTTTTTTTCTAATTTCTTTGTTAATAAACAAGACCTTTGCTTCTTTGAGCATTGTGTTTATTTTTATAGCTAATATTGTTATTATATCATCACCTTTAACATTATCAGAGCTTTAATAGACTAGCTAATTATAGGAACAGACAAGATAAGACATACATTAAGTAGGGGAAGCCAGAACCCCTCACGCCTATTTATTTCAAAACCCCTTCTCCCCCACCCTAACTAAGCTCCATGTTGGTTAGAAAAATTCAACCTTGCAACCCTTTTTACTTGCCTAAATTGGAGGTCATGTAATGCACCAGGTCTTAAGACTGCAGAGTGTGAGAGTCCCACTTCTGGTGTCCACACTGCTGCTTGGGTGATGTAGAGACTTTATATTGGCTGTGCAGCAGTGGGGTTCTTTCAGACCCCAGAAAAGGGCATGATGATATCATGAGTAGGGACTGGTTGGCAGCAGGGAAAGCCTGCAAAGCTGCATTACCAGTCTTTACTCTCATGCCGCGTACACATGATCATTTTTCAGCATGAAAAAAACCGTCGTTTTTAAAAACGTCATTTAAAAAATTCGAACATGCTGCATTTTTTAACGTTGTTTTAAAAAATAAAGTTTTTCGGGTTGTAAAAAATGATCGTGTGTGGGCTAAAACAACGTTTTAAACCCGCACATGCTCAGAAGCAAGTTATGAGATGGGAGCGCTCGTTCTGGTAAAACTAGCGTTCATAATGGAGTAAGCACATTCATCACGCTGTAACAGACAAAAAAGCGCAAATCGTCTTTTACTAACAAGGAATCAGCTAAAGCAGCCCACAGGGGAATAGAACTTCCCCTTTAGAGTGCCGTTGTATGTCACCGCGCTTTGTTCATCATTTTTTTTAAAACGATGGTGTGTCGTTTTTAATGATGAAGTTGGAAAAACGTTGTTTTTGGACATGCTGAAAAACAAAGTTTTCTTTCATGCCGAAAAATGATCGTGTGCACGCGGCATCAGAATAGGTGCCAACATGAGATGTGATGTAGTGGCGAACTTAGGTGAGTGAAAGAGTGCCGTTGTATGTCACCGCACTTTGATCATCATTTTTTAAAAACGAGGGTGTGTCGTTTTTAATGATGAAGTTGGAAAAAAGTTGTTTTTTGGACATGCTGAAAAACAACGTTTTCTTTCATGCCGAAAAATAATCGTGTGTACGCGGCATCAGAATAGGTGCCAACATGAGATGTGATGTAGTGGCGAACTTAGGTGAGTGAAAAGGGGGTTTTAAAGCTTTTTTTTAATATGTTGCCAGGAAATTGGCCTTTAAATCACTAAACATGGGTGATCTACTAGTGCAACTTACACAAAAATATATATATTTAGATTTCAATTAAAATGTAATACAAAAAACAAGAAAACAGATGTAATAGAATAAAAATAATGTCAGGGCAAAGTAACCGGTCAGGGATAGTCTGAGTGCAGAGACCTAGGGCCTGTTCCTGAGTGTTTAAGAAAACACAAATATCCAATCATGTGAAAGAAACTGAACAAATTAGTGCATTTTTCCAATGATGGGATGTTTCAGTGAACACATTATTTAATCAGGCTATATGGGGTTGATTTACTAAAGACAAATAGACTGTTCACTTTGCAAGGGAATGTGCCCCAGAGCTTAGTAAATAAGTTGGAGCTCTGCTGATTTCCATCATCCACTTATGTGTAAGCAAAAATGCTGTGATTGGGTATTCTTTGCAAAGTGGAACTTCGCCACATTCACTAAGCTAAAATTCAAGCTTTTCAGCCTTGTGCTTTTCAGTCCGTTACAGCGTGACGAATGTGCTATCTTCATTACGAACACTAGTTTTACCAGAACGAGCGCTCCCGTCTCATACTTGATTCTGAGCATGCGCATTTTTTCTCCCTCGGAAAAGCATACACACAAGCAGTTTTCGCAATGAGAAAAAGACTGACGGGAAACACGATGGGAAAAAATAGAGCCGGTTGGAATTTTTTTGCAGGCAGGTTTCTCGCTGGGAAAACTGGTATGGCGCATACACAAGACTGGTTTTCCCAACCAATCTAAAAAATGGCAGTTTTCTCATTGTGAAAACCGGTCGTGTGTACGAGGCATGAGACTTTGCTGTCTCCTGTAAAAGCAGGTAGTGAAGGGAGCGATACACGAGCCATAAACAGAGCTGGAGCAGTGACATGGAGCCAGTTAAGCATTTAGGGATAAAAGGAGGTAGGACAAGTAGTGGGATTTTTTTTACATTAACCTCTTGACCACCGCCCCATGTCCAAAAGACGTCCTGTTTTTAAAGATGGATATCTCGGTAACGGCAGCAGCTGCTGCCACAACTGAGGTATCCATCTTTTCAGTGGGCGGTGGTGTACAAGATAACGGCGGTCTCCGCGGCGGATTCGCCGTTATCGGTGGCGGGAGAGGGGCTCCCACCGCTCTCCCGCACCCTCCGCCGCTTACCGGAGCCGTCGGTAGCGGCGGAGGCGATCGGGACTGTTCGGCAAGTGACTGGGGTTGCGAGTGAAGGAAAAATTTCCTTCACCCATCCCCATAGCTCTGCTGGGCGGAAGTGACGTCAAAACGTCAGTCCCGCCCAGCGTCTCTTTCTTTTTTTGCATTTAAGTCTAAATATGAGATCTGAGGTCTTTTTGACCCCCGATCTTATATTTAAGAGGACCTGTCATGCCTTTTTCTATTACAAGGGATGTTTACATTCCTTGTAATAGGAAAAAAAGTGATCAATTTTTTTTTTTTTATTTCAGTGTAAAAAATTATTAACTAAATAAAAATAAATAAGAAAACAAAAACAATTTTTTTTAAAGCGTCCCGTCCCGTCGAGCTCACGCACAGAAGCGAACGCATATGCGAGTAGCGCCCGCATATGAAAACGGTGGTCAAACCACACAAGTGAGGTATCGCCGCGATCGTTAGAGTGAGAGAAATAATTCTAGCCCTAGACCTCCTCTGTAACTCAAAAAATGCAACCTGTAGAATTTTTTAAACGTCGCCTATCGAGATTTTTAAGGGTAAAAGTTTGACGTCATGCCACGAGCGGGCGCAATTTTTAAGCGTGACATGTTGGGTATCATTTTACTCGGCGTAACATTATCTTGCACAATATGTAAAAAAATTGGGCCAAATTTATTGTTGTCTTATTTTTTAATTAAAAAAATTGATGATTTTTTTTCCAAAAAAAGTGCGCTTGTAAGACCGCTGCACAAATACGGTGTGACAAAAAGTATTGCAATGACTGCCATTTTATTCTCTAGGGTGTTAGAAAAAAATATATATAATGTTTGGGGGTTTTAAGTAATTTTCTAGCAAAAAAAACTGTTTTAGTTTTGTAAACACCGAATCTGAAAAACAAGCCCGGTGGTAAAGAGGTTAAAGCAGAGAATGCATCAAGGTAAAAAAATAAAATTGGACTTTATTACTACTTTAGGTTTATTGTTGTTTTTGTATATATATTTAGAAATGGAATTGGGAACAATCCAGTACTTTGCTCATGTTGGAGAAGGAGCTCTTTTTTTTTTACAAAACTGAGACATTTACTGCACCCTATAGGTGCAAAGAGGCTGAAAGTAGACAGGGCTCTTTTATTGTTTATCAACTATTACTGGGATAAGTGGTCATACAAGGCCACTCTTTTTAATGTACTGTGCTGACTCACATATCCTAGCTTTACTTTTCTCCTACTTGCAGCACATTGTATAGGTTCAATGTTACATGAGGATCCTTTCAATGGACCTTCCTGGAAACCTATGTCTGCAATGCATACACTGCCTAGTAGACTAATCCCTCATGGCTTTATTATTTACAGTCTGAAATATTTTTATTGGTGGTAGATGTCCTGATAGTTAGTGATTTGTGGGGTTTTCAGGCTCAAAATGATAACATATAATTTCTAAAGAATGTCATTCACTACTGCATTACTTAAACCGTTTGATCAAGTCCCTTGTAAGATCCTCATAAGCCTGGCTGAAAAAACATTTTTGGAACTCGGAATATGTTTTGATTTTGTGGTTAACAATAGCAGTATAAACATTCATTTTCATCTGCGGTTAAAGCTTCATACCTTCTCTGGGAGCATTTTGAACATCTCAAGCACTTCAGTTGGGAAGGGAATATACCACAAATTAACAAAAACCTTTCCATCGTCTGTCAGCAAAGCGTGTGGACGTTCTTGAAATGCTCTAAAATCCAGAAGAAATGTAGTTGTAATTCTTCCAGTACTTTATTTTGGGAATGTACTGTATTTGCAGGCGTATAAGACTACCTTTTACACTTAAAAAAACTGGCCAAAAAGCAGGGGTCGTCTTATACGCCGGGTCAGCTGCTCGGATGCCTGCTGGATGTGCGGTAATACTGTATGTAGCGTCGGCTACATACAGTATATACCGTTTAGCCAATCCCAGTGAGCGATGTATTCAAATGAATACAGAGCCTACTCAGATTGGAGTAACAACCTCTGCCAATCCGAACAGGCTACATACAGTACCCTGCCCGGATTGGCTTTGAGAGTCACAGAGGCGTGGGCTGATGATGTTACAGCCTCTGCCAATGCAAGCAGGCTTTGTATCCATTAATAGAATACATCGCTCGCCGTGATTGGCTCCAGCTCCAGTAAGTAAGAAAAATATGGCTCCAGAAGGAAGAAATATGAAGCCTAGGAAGGGGTCGTCTTATACGGTGAGTACAGGCAAAAAAATCGCAAAAAATAATTAAAATTAGGGGGGTCGTCTTATACGCCCGGTCGCCTTATACACCGGCAAATACGGTAGTTTGCAATTGCTAATAATAGCATGCATGTAAATGATTGTCATCTCCTGAAGCAAAGCAATTATGTGAACAAGCAAAGACCTCCAAACTTATACAATGATTAGTTTATGAAAGGAGTAGAGATTGTTAACTTGCAAAGAGAAAGTTCACTGAGCTTAGTAAATAAGGTGAAGCTGTGTCAACTTTTACCATCCAATCATTTGCAAAAAAAAAAAAAAAATCCTGTTTCTTCATTTTCCTCACATGTGATTGTGTATTGATTAATTTTGCTAATCTCAGTGAAGATTCACATTGCTAAGTATATGGTCACTTCCCCTTTATTAAATTAACCGCATGTGCTCTACCATTGCACTCCATCATGTTTGCCCAAAACGGAAAAGAGCAAAGTGCCATTCTGAAAATGACTGGTGGCTGCCAGGAAAGCAATTCTGCTACAAAAGCATAAGCCTCTCCCTCCGACAGTCCACCAGTAGAAGACCTTGGTGAACTCAGCCCTACCTCTATATAAACTGACTTATATGGGACGTAATTGGCAGAAAAAGTTTGATAAGGTTTGGGCGGCGTGGGTTCGTGAGAGGCAGCTAACTTTGGAGTAGGGTTTCGGAATCCAATATCCTGGTGGTATCATAAATATGACTTGAATACACCTGAGGCTGTCGGGGGGAACTATCCCCTAAGCATTTATACTTTTTTTTTCCTTGTCTGTTGAATATGCCCCCCCCTCCCTTTCTTTTTACTAATTTATACATGGGAATGGTTGCCCACTGTCTTCGCAGAGGGCTGTGCCCCCCCCCCCCCCTTATCTCTCTTCTATTTTTATAGAAGCTCCCTCTAGTGGCTAGCTTACACATCTCTATATTCAATACAATATTAAAAATATTGAAGAGCAAGTATGTAAAATATATAAGCCACATCACTGCAATTGTAGCCCAAAATATGTTCTCACTAAAGCTTCCCACAAAATAGTGGTCAGAAGTTCAAACCATTAAATGAGCCTTCTTTACAAACATTTTGCCATAAATAAGTACAAGCAGCAAACGTTTTCCATAAACAAGTACAAGCAATCAACTTCAGCAATGAATCCTGAAAATTTATCCCAGTGGACTTATTTTTCCCCTCAGATTGATTAGTCAGGGTGTGTCTGCAAAGTAAAAAAATAGTTTCCCAATTTATATTAACTTCTATGGGTGAGAAAACAATTATCCCACCATGTCTATAACCTACATACACAGAACAGGCTGGTTGTACCCAAGTCGATAGATGGATCGATTTGGGTACAATCAGCCTGCCCATAGACGGATCGTATGTTGGCCGGTCCCTGCTGAACTGGACAAATTTCAATGTACGTATGGCTGGCTTAAAGCGGTAGTAAACCCCCTGCTGCTTTTTTTTTTTTTACATACCTGAAAGGCAAAAGGCATAATGAGTAGCTGGAGCGACGATGTCATATCTCCCGCGCATACGTGCGGGAGACTTCTTTCCGGTAAGGTCCGGCAGCTGCTGGGCCTTTAGCCGAGAATCCCCACTGCACATGCGCCGCTGCAGTCAGCAGCTCATTGCGAGGGGAATATCTCCTAAACCGTACAGGTTTAGGAGATATTGGGCCAGATTCACAAACGAGATACGACGGCGTATCTACTGATACGCCGTCGTATCTCTGTTTCTAACTATGCGACTGATTCATAGAATCAGTTACGCATAGCTAGCCCTAAGATCTGACAGGTGTAATTTAATTACACTGTCGGATCTTAAGGATGCAATTCTAGGCTGGCCGCTAGGTGGCGAGGCCATTGCGGCCGGCGTAGAATATGCAAATGAAGACTTACGGCGATCCCCGAACGGCCCGTCGATCTAAATCTACGTCGTTTCCGTCGAGTTACGCCGCGTAAAACTAGGGCTGAGCCCTAGTTGTCTTAAGCCATGGTAAGTATGGCCGTCGTTCCCGCGTCGAAATTTAAACATCAACGTCGTTTGCGTAAGACGTCCGTGAATGGCGCTGGACGCCATTTACGTTAACGTCTAAGCAAATGACGTCGGCGTGGTGCGACGTCAGTTAGCGCAATGCACGTCGGGTAATTTACCTGACGGAGCATGCGCAGTACGTCCGGCACGGGAGCGCGCCTAATTTAAATGGGACTCGCCCCATTCGATTGGGCCCGCCTTGCGCCGGACGGATTTAAGTTACACCCCTGCAAATTTCCAGGTAAGTGCTTTGTGGATCGGGCAAAATTTGCGGCGGTGTAACTTAAATCGGAAAAGTTAAGTTGCGCCCGCTGGTTGTGAATCTGGCCCATTCTTTTTACCCACAGGTAAGCCTTATTATAGGCTTACCTGTAGGTAAAAGTGGTAGTACAGAGTATACTACCACTTTAAGCCTACTTTTGATATTGAATCCTTCTAATTTTTTCTGTAGACAAGGAATTAGATCTAGGCGCACTGCTTCTATTGTTATAATAGAAGGTAGCGAATAGTTGATTGAAGAATCTGAAGATAAAATATTAAACTAGTTAAGCTAAGTGTAATTTCTCCATAAGGGAGAAGATGTCCAAGATGGCTGGAGCTACGATGATGTCACTCCGGCGCATGTTCGTGGGAGTTTTCTTTTCGGCAAGGGGTGGCAGCGTCTGCCGGACCTTCAGCCGGGCCTTCACAGTGCATGCGCCGCTGACGTCAGTGGCTGCATGCAATTGAATATCTCCTTAACCGTACAGGTTTAGAAGATATACATTTTACCTACAGGTAAGCCTTATTATAGACTTAACTATCGGTAAAAAAAAAAGGTTATACAACCACTTTAGGATATTAAAGTGGAGGTTCCATTACAAAAAAAAATAATTAAAAGTCAGCAGCTACTAACACTGGAGCTGCTGACTTTTAATAAGGACACTTACCTGTCCTAGCCGCCAGCGATGTCGGCCCCCGCCGAGGCCGATCCTCGATCCTGGCAGCTCCAAGCGCCGCCATCCACAGTAAGGGAAACAGGCAGTGAAGCCGTACAGCTTCACTGCCAGTTTGCTACTGTGCATGCGCGAGCAGCGCAGCGCTTTGTGAATGGGCCGGCTGCTTTCTGGGACACACACAGTTCCCAGAATGCAGCGTGCCCCGTTCACAAGAAGACACCGAGTGTAGGAGGAGGAAGATAATCCGCCGCGGAGGATTAAGAGGCAAATTCGTCACTTTCGCATAGCAACAGCTATTTAGGGTAAGTAAAAAAAAATAGAATTTTTTTTTTCAGGTGGAACCTCCACTTTTTCTGTAATATTAAGGTTTATTTAAAATTTCCCTACAGTACTTTTTTTTCTAAAGCTAGATGTCCTCGGTCTGATTACCAACATTTTTCAACCCACTTCCTCTGAACCAAGGTCATTAAAGTGGAGGTTCACCCAAAAAGTAAATTTTTAACATTAGATTGAGGCTCGTTTTGTCAAGGGGAATCGGGTGTTTTTTTTTTAATCGAAGCAGTACTTACCGTTTTAGAGAGCGATGTTCTCCGCCGCTTCCGGGTATTGGCTACGGGACTGGGCATTCCTATTTGATTGACAGGCTTCCGACGGTCGCATACATTGCGTCACGATTTTCCGAAAGTAGCCGAACGTCGGTGCGCAGGCGCCGTATAGAGCCGCACCGACGTTCGGCTTCTTTCGGCTACTCGTGACGCAATGTATGCGACCGTCGGAAGCCTGTCAATCAAATAGGAACGCCCAGTCCCGAAGACCATACCCGGAAGCGGCGGAGAAGATCTATCTCTAAAACGGTAAGTACTGCTTTGATTTAAAAAAAAACACCCGATTCCCCTTGACAAAATGAGCATCAATCTAATGTTAAAAAAAAAAAATTGGGTGAACTCCCGCTTTAAGGACCCTCCTCTATAACTGGACAGTGAAAAAAGAAGCAGCACAGTAATGAGCTCATAAGTCTGTTACCCTACTTTCTCTTCCTGTCAGCATGCTTCTTGTTAGCACATGAAGTGATTTGCTTCTTAAGCTGCTACTTCCCACAACAGTCCATCTCTGCTGTACAGGAACTGCAAAAGGCTGACACAATGTAAAATTCAAGTACTTACACTGCTTATGTTGGAAGTCAACATGTTTTTAATATCAGATATTTCCGGACTGTTGAAATCTGGTTATACTGAAGACATCTAGATTTGGCTGGGGGTAGCCTGGCATGCCAGCAGAGCAAGATTACCCAGCAGGGTGTGTATAGCAGAAGGGTGCATATCAGGTCTTCATCTGGGAGAGGATTTACACATACCCCCTGGTGGTGGGGTATGGGAATAAGAGAGCATTAGCATATACTTCCTGGTGATGTCTATGCTCACGGTGATGTCTCCACTCGGCTCCGGCGCCCCCCCCCCCCCACCTCGGGCCAAACACGGTACTGCACACCGCTTTGGCTTGAATCTTGCTCGTGTTGCGAGACAACACTCCCAAACCGAGTTAGGATTTTTTAAAATACAGTGCTCGTATTGCGAAATGCTCGTTAACCGCGTTTCTCGCAATCCGAGGTTCCACTGTATAGGAGCTGACAAGATAATACATATTTATTTTATTAACATAGGAGGAAGTCAAATCCACCCCCTATTTATTTCAGCTTGCATAAAAAAAAAAAAAAAAAGGTAATGATGTTTTATTGATTACAGAGTTGCATTGATGTGTGTCTTTTTTATCTGCTACAGTTAGGCATTAAATCTTAAAGTGGGGGGTTGCCAGTAATAGTTGACAAGAAGAGGCAGCTACGAACCTGGCATCAGCTTCAGGAGCTTCCTTGATGGTAGTCTTTTTCTCCTGATGTCGTCCTATGATGAAATAGGTTTTCTCAATAAGTGGAAAGTCTTCCAAAAGCTGCTTCAAGCTGTTGCAATTAGCAATTATTTGTCCTCTAAGGGAGTGGATATGAATCTTTCTGCTCAACCTAAATGTCAAAACAACACAGACCCAGGTTGAAAGATGAAGAATCTGTACAATTTAAACCTGTCAACAACCTTTGTGAGTGCAGTACCTAATTGGATTCACAATGGATACAGTAAAAAGCCTTTTCCAACCATTTATGGCCTAAAGTACACCGTGGGGCTGGTCTCCTTCTGACCTTCTAATTAGGGTGCTGCTGCTGTATGTAAGCTAACACTTATATAAAAAAAAAAAAAATCAAAGCCAGTAATGCGTTGCCAGTGTATGCTGGTGCCGATATTGTCCATGAAAATGGTACTGTTTTGGATCACCTTGCATAGCTTTAAAGGGGTTGTAAAGGTTTGTTTTTTATTTTCTAAATAGGTTCCTTTAAGCTAGTGCATTGTTGGTTTACTTACTTACCTACCTTTTCCTTAAATTTCCCTTCTAAATGTTTTTTTTTTTTGTCTGAATTTCTCACTTCCTGTTTCAAACTTGACACCATCATCCAAGCTGTGTTTAGTCAGCCAGAACAGCTTACTGAGGAGGAACAGGAAGTGAGAAGTTCAGACAAAGAAAACAAAGAAAAAAAAAACATTTAGAAGGGAAATAGAAGGAAAAGGTAAGTGAACCAACAATGCACTAGCTTAAAGGAACCTATTTAGAAAATAAAAAACGAACCTTTACATCCCCTTTAAGGAATCCTCCAAGCACCTTATTGAAACGATTTTTATACAGTTAGTGCTGCCATTGGGGCCCCATGAAAAAGCCCTCTCAGGACTTGTTCTTCATAGACTTTAATACAATTCACCACTATGTTTGGTTTTGACGAATTTCAAACAGAATTTGGCAAAGCCTATTGGTGAATCGATTCTGGACAGATTTGTTTATCCCTACTCCAGAGAAGAAAGGTTCCATTTTGTGTAGTTTCTCTTAACTTCAGTTATGCCATTGCTAAATTTGTGTTTGATGATTCTTCAAGGAGTGTATCTTATCAATTATGACTGCATGAAATAGATTCAGTGATATTTTCAAAAAGATCTGTTATAATGTTAGGCCCAGTAATAGCTCAAATGAGTTAATTACACCCTGGTCTTCTCTTTTATTCTATTTAGGCTTATCAAACTGATATGATTATCTTGCCAAACTAACTATTTTATATATTATATTGTATTTGATTTTGTTTCCTACTTGTTTCAATGATACTTGTGATGCATATTGTATTAATGTCTGACGCACAATCATAGGTGAGATTGATTTATTCTACATCTCTGTAAGTTTGCAATATTAAGAAATGGCAAACTAATACTGTATGCAATTTAAAAAAATAATAATAATACAATTTAAATGCAGTGAAAATATTCAAAAACACAATGCTCAAATGGCATAAAGGTCACTTACTTCTGGCAGTAATCCTTTACAAGTTCTCTTTTTACCTTTTCTGCTTCTTCCTGTTCAATACATAAGGTAAAGTCACTGCAATATGTTATGGTGTATAGTGTGTCAATATTTCCTCAGTGCTGAAATAAGTATACAATGTACACTTGTTACTAATATTTGTAAAAGAATATATTTGACGATCCAGGAAAACCACTTCTAAGTGTCGAGTAATATTGTCAATATGACTAATCTCTAAATTGAAACTGTATATGTACTTTAGATTTTTTTAACATAAAGTTTGTTTTGTTTTCATGCATTACAGAGCTGTCTAGTGAAGCCCTGGAATCCTAGTGTAATTGATCAAACTCTTGACTACAGGCTCAATTTACAAAGTTTTAGCACATGTTTAATAATCTACATTTCAGCCAAATGACTGTCATTTTTAAATCATATAGGACCCAGCTGAAAATACCTGTCACTTTTTTTTAAAAATGATGCTTATCCTGGTGTGTTAGCTTTGTGAATTTTTCCTATATGTTTCCACAAAAAATAAATAAAGTGAACCTATACCCAAGCATGAACAGTAAGGTGTTTACATATTCTGAATAACCTGTAAAAGCATTTTAACCACTTCCCGACCGCAGCATGCCAATAAACTTCGGCAGAATGGCATGGGCAGGCAAATGGGCATGCCTGTACGTCCCTTTGAATTTGCCGCCTATCGGGCACTCACGCACCGCGTGCCTGGGAGTGTGCTTGTTGGCCCCGCAAACTCAATGTTCACCGGCGGCCCGCGATTGCGGTGAGAAGAGGCAGAATGGGGAGATGCCTATGTAAACAAGGCATTTCTCTGTTCTGCCTAGTGACATGACAGGAATCTACTGCTCCCTCTCATCTGCAGCAGTGATTGCTGTCATGTCAGTTGTAGCCCACCCCCCCACCCCCACAGTTAGAATCACTCCCTAGGACACATTTAACCCCTTGATCGCACCCCTAGTGTTTAACCCCTTGCCTGTCAGTGTCATTTATAGAGTAATAAGTGGCTATTTATAGCACTGTTCGCTGTATAAATGACAATGGTCCCAAAATAGTGTCAAAAGTGTCCGGTGTCTGGCATAATGTCGCAGTCCCGATAAAAATCACAGATCACCGCCATTACTAGTAAAAAATATAAATTATAAATTAAAATACCATAAATCGATACCCTATTTTGTAGACGCTATAACTTTTGCGCAAATCAATTAATATATGCTTATGGTGATTTTTTTACCAAAAATATGTAGAAGAATACGTATCGGCCTTAACTGAGAAAAAAAAATTAGTTTTTTATATATTTTTGGGGGGATATTTATTATAGCAAAAAGTAAAAAATATTGTTTTCTTTTCAAAATTGTCGCTCCTTCATTGTTTAAAACCGCAGAGGTGATCAAATACCACAAAAAGAAAGCTCTATTTGTGGAAAAAAAATGTGTCTGGATACAACGTCGCACAACCGCGCAATAGTCAGCTAAAGCGACGCAGTGCCGAATCACAAAAAAATGCTCTGGTCAGGAAGGGGGTAAATTCTTGCGGGGCTGAAGTCTTTAGAACAAGTTTTCATTTATATCTACATATGTATTGTGGATAAATTAAATGCATTGTCAAATTTTTGAACAAAGGCACACAAAAATAGTGCATTTATTAATCTTTTGCATTGCAGCCTGCAGAACATGATCTGGTCATTGTGGGTGCAAAAAGAACAGGCTGCTGCAGACTCTTCCTCCAGCCTCAGGTCTGTAAAGAGTTAAGGGTAATGGGCTGGAGGAACTTATCAATAAACTACAAAAGTGGTGATGTCATCACACTTGTCCACCATTGTGTTCTTGGAGTTCCTCTGCTTGTAGTGTTCTATTTACAAATTGAGGAATGTGACCACACATCATGTTACACTATAAATATAGGTGTGAAATGAAACATGGTCACAAAGGTGGACTTAGCCTTTAAAGGCTAATTCCACATTTTGCACCACGTTACGCCTGTATTTAAAACATTGTTAACTCTAAATGAATAAACTGTAAAGTTGTTACCTATGTATAATTTTGGGTATTGAAGTGTGTTGCCGATTCACAGGTACATGCAAATTTAAAGCTTGACATGTTTGGTATCAACTTCAATGTTTATATATTATATACAAAAATGTGGGTACTATATTGTGTTCGTGTGCATTAAATGTAATTTTTGTTAAAAAAAAGAGTCTAAAAGAAAAGTAGCTAAAACACCGTTGTTGATTATTAAGAATATGTTCATAGTTTATTGTCCAGGCACATGTGCACATCCTAGGGGGGCTAATGCACTGACTACTGAGAACAGCAATTATGGATGAAATTAGGAAGGAAGTCTACAATCATAATATATCTTAGAAACGTATAACATTGTGGGGAACATTTACTAAAACAGTCGAGTGCAAAATCTGATGCGGCTGTGCATAGAAACCAATCAGCTTCCAGTTTTTTTGTCAAAGCTTAACTGAACAAGCTGAAATTAGAAGCTGATTGGCTACCATGCACAGCTGCACCAGATTCTGAGTGCTCTAGTTTTAGTGAATCTCCCCTGCTGTACTTTGCCTGCACCATTTTTTTTTAAGATTTCAGAACACTTTTGGATGCTTTGATGCTGTTATGCATAACAGGTACTTGTAATAGATACTTGCAAACTCTTACAGGGTTTCTCATTAAAGTCCCCATCATTTGTTTTTTCTGAAGAAACGTGTTCAGCATGGCATCCCGAGGACCCACTTTTTCTAACTGTATTGAGATAAAAGCTTCTGGATATCTAAAATTAAAAAAAAAAAAAAATTAAATGTACTATTATACATATTAACCACTCAAAATAAAATGATTAGCAATGTTATTGTAACATTAACCACTTCAGCCCCGGAAGTTTTGGCTGCTCAATGACCGGGCAATTTTTTGTGATATGGCACTGCGTCGCTTTAACTGACAACTGCGTGGTCGTGCAACGCTGTACCCAAACAAAATTGATGTCCCTTTTTTCCCACGAATAGAGCTTTCTTTTGGTAGTATTTGATTACCTCTGTGGTTTAATTTTTTTGCACTATAAACAAAAGAAGAGCATCAATTTTGAAAAATAAAAGAAAACACAGTGGGGGTTATTTTCTAAAGGCAAATCCACTTTGCACTACAGGTGCAAACTACAAGTGCAAAGTGCACTTGGAAGTGCAGTCGCTGTAGATCTGAAGGGGACAAGCAAGGAAAATAAAAAAAACGCATTTTAGCTTGCACATGATTGGATGATAAAATCAGCAGAGCTTCCCCTCATTTCATATCTTCCCCTCAGATCTAAAGCGACTGCACTTCCATGTGCACTTGTACTGCACTTGTCCTGATCTCACTTGTCCTTGGTGAAACCTCCATTTCAACACAGTTGTGGCTTTGAAATACAGTTCTTGTTACCCGTGGCAGTGACACTATCCTAGAATACAATTTTGCCATCTTATTTGGCACCATCTGTGCCTGGCTTGGCTTTGATGCCACTTGTAAAAAGATTAGTATGTGTGTTAGCTTCTTGCTTACTTATTTTCTTCCTGACTGGACCACCCACAAGCCCTCGAATGACCTGTGGAACAGGTAACACCTTTTGGTACTTTGGTATTGCTGTGGTGTATCGTGCCATCCCAATATTTAAAACCGGTATTTTTTTAGGCGAAGAGTATAGCGAGCCATGAGGGTACATAAGACAGGTATTTTCAATTATTACCAACTGTAGAGTACAGGAGGTGGTTACAGGGAGGTTGATTTACTAAAGGCAAATATACTGTGCACTAACTTGGAAATGCACTGCAAGTGTAGGTGCTTTAGATCTGAGGGGAAGATCTGCTGATTTATATCATCCAATCATGTGCAAGCAAAAATTCAGTTTTTTATTTTCCTTGCATGTTCCCCTCAGAGCTAAAGCAACTATTTACCTTTAGAAAATCAACCCCATTGTCTTGTATGCATTTGCTCTGAAATTGCTCATATGGTTTATGTGACAGGAGAGTATTAAGACACATTAGATTCATACCTCTTCTTTGTCCAATATGCTTGGGTTCCATTAGGGTTAGGTACAGGGGTTAATGATGTTTGACTTTCAACTACTGACCATGATGATGAAGTCTTTTCACTGGAAGAACTCATTCGTCTTTGAAAATGACTGTCCTACAATTACAAATCAAATTACTTTATGGCAATATCACTAGTTCACTATTATTATTTTTCAATTATAAACAGAATGATCTTTTAATTATAAAGACATTTACTCACACACATTAACATTTAGAACCTGATTCACAAAACCGATATATTTTTTTTATTTGCATTGGAGCTCATTGTCTTTTTATGTTTAAATAAAAATGTAGGCACTATGACATGCACAAAGGAAAGGTCATTTACTTAATTAAAAAAAAAGTACGGTTTAATTCAAATTTTTATTTCTTTTTCTTAACTTAAGTTTTATAGCTATACTTCATTTAGGTGGTCAGGGTATATTTGAGGCCATTGCAGTCCTGGCTATCCTCATTGCTAACCCCAAATTAAAAGACCTACAGTATATGCAGCTATTTACTCCAAAAAAAATTTAAGCATTTAGCAAATTTTTCATGCTGGTTTTAATTCTTAACTTGGGTATACACGAAAACACTAGTCTCAGAGAACTAATTACATATTGGGTATTACAACACAGATTTGACCTCATTGACATACAGTATATATATATATATATATATATATATATATATATATATATATATATATATATATATATATATATATATATATATATATATATATATATATATATATACACACACACACACACACGTGCAGGTACCTGCAACTATGTCATCAGCCCAGCCAGGTGTGTCAGATTACAGAGCTGTTCGCAGAGTCGTGGGCACAAGAACAGAGGACCCAGAGCTGCTCCTTCGTGGATAAGCCCTACACATTTAGTAAAAATTCTAAAGCTGTCTTTTATAAATCGGGGTTAAATTACTTAAACTCAAGAGAGCAGAATCTGGTGCAGCTGTGCATAGTAACCAATCCGTTTCTAGCTTGTTCAATTAAGCTTTGACAAAAAAGAAGCCGATTGGTTTCTATGCACAATTTATACCAGATTCTGTGCACCAGTTTTTGTAAATCTTCCCCATTATGACTCCTATGTTAGAATATAGTAGGAACCCAGACTTTTGGCTGGTGTTCAACAATCTCTTGACTTCTTTAGACAAACTCCAGAACGAGCAGGCAGTGCAAATATGTGCAGGTACTAGATGCTTACTGGAATCTGAAGCCTCGTACACACGACCAAGGAACTCGACGGGCGAAACACATTGTTTTCCTCGTCAAGTTCCTTGTTAGGCTGTCGAGGAACTCGACAAGGCAAGTTTCTCCATTCCAGTCGAGGAAATAGAGAACTTGCTCTCTTTTTGGCTCGTTGAGTTTCCTCGACGAAAATGTACACACGACCGGGTTCCTCGGCAAAAGAATATCTCCCAGCAAGTTTCTTGCTGGTTTTTGCCGAGAAACTCGGCCATGTGTACGAGGCCTTAGAGATTTCCCAACCCTGCACACTTAGCCCTTATCATTACAATCTGCTGGATGCTCTATATGAAAAATGTATCCCAAAACCTTTAGTACAAAACTAAGTGGTGAACACTTTATTATCTGCTACTACTATGAAACAAGATAGTTATGTTTTGCAATGCCAATGACTCATACACAGATACACTCATCCACCTTTATGACTCTTCAAGGCCACAGCTTATGGGCAGGGATGACATATGAACATCTGAGAATAGTCATCTTGTGTCCACCTTTCCTTTATATTGCTGTTACAGATAGATGTAACCCACACTATGTTGTCTAACAGTAGTTCAGCAAAAGTGTTAGTTGTACTGTGTTAGCCCAGGTTCACACTGGGCTGCGGGAGTGAAGCCGTGCGAGTTCAGCTGAACTCGCACGATTTCACTCCCGCTGGCAGTCCCCATTTCGGCCGCGATTTCAGAGACATCTGTGCAGGTTTCTGCACAGATGTCAATGTAAATCGCGGCCCGAATCCGCAAAAAGTAGTACAGGAACTACTTTTTGAAATTGGTGCAGCGCCGCAGATGCGGCGTGGCACCGATTAGGACGGTGCCATTGCTGACAATTTCCGACAAATGCCGCCGATTTGAGATGCGATTTGACATCTCAAATCGCATCTCAAAACGTACCAGTGTGAACCAGGCCTAAAGAAAAAAATAAAATAAAATCAAGTAAAAAACAAACTGTTGCCTGTTTTTTGGACTAATGCTGGCCATACACTATACGAAAATTCGCCTGAAAATCGGTCGTTCAGACAGTTCTTTCGTTTTTCGGCCAGTTAATGGGCACAAAATCGATAATCGTTGGGGACGTTTTTGAGCCGAAAAAAACGAAGGACACATTTGGAATTTTTCTGCCGAACGAACGATAAAATTGGAAAAGTTAATGTGTTTCCCGTCCGAACTTTCTGCACTAGGTATATGTAAAAAAAACTAACCGAATTTTTTTTGTTTATGTCCACTGAACGATTTATCGGTCATTACATGATGGCACTATTGTTTGCGCTCACGACCGAACGTTCGTTTTTCGAAAGTTCGTTCGGACGATTTTTCGTGGAGTGTATGGCCAGCATAAATATGTACAACAACATAGGCACATGTCTTTGTCCGCATTGAAGTTGTTACTTTGTGCCCATTACAATACTTTTAAAAACTCTTTTGGTTAAAAAAAAAAAAAACTTTTTTGGCTTGTGAATGCCGGGAATTAGAACATCTAGGCATGTTAGAAGAGAGAGCTGTCTTTCTGTATACCCTGATCAAAGACTGAAAAAAAATTGAGAATGAAATAATTGTTAAAATTAATTATATCTATAGAATCATAATAAAACCAATTTTTAGGCTGAACAATACAAACAAATAGCCTCAGGAGCATCAGGTATAAGATCAGCATTAAAATGTTTTAAAGATAGTAATTTTTATTTTTGTCCTTCTTGACCACTATTGATTCATGTGATTTAGGATACGGTGCTCTGTGTCCTTGCTGTTAATTTTTAATCATATGCAAAATCCGTAGGATTTAGGAAAACAACTCTCATTCAAGGGAACTCAAAACGAAAGATAGAGGGGGATCCATTTTTTTTTTTTACATGTATTGCAAATTAGTTCAGGAACATTAGGACTATGGCAATGAAATATCGGCTGTTGCTAGGCCAGAATAAAGTGTATGCACACCTTTTTAAGAAACTCTTTAAATTCATTTATATAAAATAGGTAAAAATGTAAGCATAAAATAAGTGAAATTAAATGACATATGTGAAAAAATTATATCACTTCTGTTGTCTGTAGAACAAATTTGCAATAAGGCTTTCTGGGCCAGATTCACAGAAGAGATACGACGGCGTTTCTCTGAAACGCCGTCGTATCTCTCAGAGTATCTATGCGAATGATTCATAGAATCAGTTCCGCATAGATAGCCCTTAGATCCGACAGGTGTAATGGACTTACACCGTCGGATCTTAGGATGCAGTACCTCGGCCGCCGCTGGGTGGAGTTTGCGTCTTATTCCAGCGTCGGGTATGCAAATTAGCAGTTACGGCGATCCACAAAGGTTTTTCCCGTCGTTACGTCGGCGCAAGTCTTAGTTTCCCGTCGCAAAATTAGGGGTACTTTAACATGTTGTAAAATTACTCCACCATGTTAAAGTATGCCCGTCGTTCCCGCGTCGCTTTTGAATTTTTTGTTTTTACCGTCGTAAGTACATTACGCACGTCGCGATTCACAAACACGTCGCGCCGCCGTAATTGCGCACAAAGCACGTCGGGAAAATAGCGAACGGAGCATGCGCAGTATGTCTGGCGCGGGAGCGCGCCTAATTTAAATGGTACCCGCCCCATTTGAATTGGGCGGGCTTGCGCCGGACGTGTTTACGATACACCGCCGCAAGTTTACAGGTAAGTGCTTTGTGGATCGGGCATTAACACTGTAAACTTACGGCGGTGTAACGTAAACGGGTTACGTTACACGGCCGCAATTCTATGTGAATCTGGCCCTCTATACCTGTGAGAGCATGCATTTGGCCTTGTGTGGTAGCAAAACTGCAACAAAGGATTAAAGATACAGTAGCAGAAATGATGAAAGGAGAATGTTTCTATAGCAATGGAGTTTTATGATACCTCTGTTTCGAAACACTTTGTCGGAGCCAGATGTAAGACCTCCCTATAACGCTTATTTTTAGGGGCTCGATAAGACTGGTATTAATAGGAGACAATTAAAACACTTTCTAAATGTTTTGAAATATCATGCAAATGTTAGTACACATTCAGGGAAATTCAATATATAATAAAAAAAATGTATCAACACATACTCTGGATTCAGGTAGTTTTTACTACCACCATTTTTAGAATCTGTCAGTTTTGCTGCAACATATTCTAAAAGCATTACCACCCATTTGAGCAAACTGCCGGTAATTAAGACCAACTCAAAGTCGGAGTACAAGGGAAGGGGGTGTTGTGCGTTTATTACTTTATTAATATATTTCAATGTTTTACATTTACATAACTGGTTGCTAGGACGAAGGCTATCCATGTTTCAGCAACCAGCTACAGCAGGACACACTAAACTGAAGTGGGTTGAGCCTGATGTGAAACTCAGATACTCTAGTTACCCCATTAGGTCCGCCTTGACAGTGATTGACAGTGTATGGCAGTGGGTGGATTCCATAGCTGCTCTGAAGTCCAAAAGCAGATTTAGAATTTGCCCACTGCTATCTGCCAATCACAGACGAGGTGGACCTGATGAGGAACTAGTCTCAAAGTTCCCCATCAGGCTTTGCCCAACTTAAATTTATGCTTGCGGCGCCTGTGAGGTAGGTGGAGCCTGATGAGGAACTCTAAGGCCTCGTACACACGACCGAGAAACTCGATGGGCGAAACACATCGTTTTGCTCGTCGAGTTCCTTGTGAAGCCGTCGAAACTCGACAAGCCAATTTTCTCCATTCCCGTCAAGGAAATAGAGAACATGCTTTCTTTTTGGCTCGTCGAGTTTCTCGACAGTTTCCTCAACGAAAATATACACACGACCGGTTTCCTCGGCAAAAAAATATCTCCCAGCAAGTTTCTTGCTGGTTTTTGCCGAGAAACTCGGTCGTGTGTACGAGGCCTTACACTAGTTCCCCATCAGGTCTGTCCTGCCTGTGAATGACAGTTCACGGCAGTGGGTAGATTTAAAAGCCGATATTTGATTGAATAGCAGCTATGCAGGGCCGATCCTCCCTATAGGCTCACTATGCAAGGCGCTTAGGGCCATGCAAAGCTGCGAAGGGCCCCCCAAATTACTAGAGGCCCCGCCTGGTGAGAAGTCATTTTCGCCCCCTCGCCAACTCGCTGGCTGCATGGGAGAAGAGGTAAGAAGTCAGCACCCCCCTCTTCTCAATTTAATGTAAGATGTAATTTCCTACAGCAGAACACCCCCTCCCCCCGCTTCTCAACTTTCTTTAATGTGACATGTCACTGTCATCAGCGCCCCCCGCTTCTCATTTTTAATGTGCCATGTCATTTTGCTTAGGGCCCCAGGGAGGTCAGGATCGGCACTGCAGCTATGGATTTGCCCACTGCCATGCACCATCAATCAAAAGTAAAGCAGACCCGATGGTGAACTAGTCTTTCAGTTCCCCATCAGGCTTCATCCACCCAATGCAAAACTCCTCGGCCAGAGGAAGAGTACTGAGGAAGAAGTGGCCATTATAGACACCCCTTCCTCAGTGCAGACATGGACAGATTCATGCATCTGTCTATGACAGGTACATGGATCGGGCACAAGAACCAACACTTTCTGTGCTTTGCCCAGACAGAATTCTATAGTTTCTCTGGATTATTGTTGGAGACAATCCTCTGCATTGCTTCACATTACTAATTCCCAATCTGGAAAGTGAAAACATAATTTGGCAGATGCTGAAGCCCCTGGTCATTTCTTGATGCCTGTTTGAAAAGTCTGCTAACATTTCTCACACCTGTTCAGTGCGTCTGAATTTATTTCCAAACACTGATGTTGATTTTTTTTTTTATTCTTTATTTAACATGACTATATTACAGGAAAAACAATACAGCATACAAAAACAATAAACTGCTCTAGTAGTAGAAATATACAATCCAAGGTCAGGTCTGATGTTGAATTTCCATTCTGGAGGCAATGAATAACATTGCTGGCTGCTGAAAAGCACCAAAAAGCCAATTAAGGGCTTCCTGAACACATCACAAAAGAAAAGCCTGTCAACACTTAAACACATGGGGGGTTTGTTAAACTCTGCACATGTGAACTAGTGCATTTTATTGATTCTGTCTCATCCTTGCAGAGAGGAGGCCACAAATTACTACTTTAGGGAGAATGTGATGCATAGTCCCTTAGGCATTAAGCTTGAAATTATTTCTATGAAATGTTATCCTTTGCTAGATTGATGATATATCGCAAGCTTTGAGGTCCGATTGAGTTATATGTACCCTTACATAACTTTGTATGTAGATTCCCTACAGACTAAGAGGGTAGCCATGACCTATATCGATAACCATTAAATAGTCAATTTTGGACTAAAAGTCAGATAGTTGCTTATAATGTATGGTGGGCAAAAAAAAAAAGGTTGTCACATCTCAACAGTAAATGGCCTTTAAAGACACTGCAAGTGCAGAAAAATACCTGGTATTGTGCTAAAAATGCACCCAGCTCCTTATTCCTGTTATGGACCAAGAACACGTGCCTTTTTCTTGACTAATATCACAAGAAACCAATGTCAGCTTTCCCCAGTCATCTTTTGTGAAACTACAGAATCTCTCCCACTCTCTTCCTTCCTACAAGATAGGGAGTAATTGTTCTGTATTCTAAGAAAAGAATTGGGAGGTCTCTGAGACAACACAGAGTGTACAGGTCACAGGACAGCTCTAAATTTCTGACACTATTAATAGGTATTATTTTGCACTTGTAAAACATCTATATCAAAATGCGTAGAATGGTATATTTCACAGACCAAAAGGGTGCAAATAAGAGAATTTTATTGTTAGGGTTTGCATAAATTTTAAAGGTGAATTCCAGTGGCGGCTGGTGCTCCATTTTTGGGGGGGGGGGGCGGAAAACAAACCCCCACCCCCGTCAGGTCCACACTTACTCCATCCAGGTGGCTTCCCTGGCTTCTCCTCAAACCCAATACAGTCTTAAGACCCGCTTCCTGTCCTGATTGCCGCGAGGAGAGGCAGGAAGACAATAGCGAATGTTGATTCGCTAATGTCACAAGTGGGTGGGCTCAGGGTGCAGTGCTCTACACCCCAAGCCCAACCATTTTGAAGCCAATTAAAGCCTTAGGCTCTTATCATGTGCTTATAAAGAAACCAAAACTCATAGAAGTATATGCGCCCGGTGTCCCACGTGGAGATTAGGGGCCAGCGCATGGAGATTGGGGGGGTGGCACCCCTGCGCCCCTTATGGACTGGCTGTCGCTGGTGAATTCACACTATATGTGGTGACAGACATTTTACCGCACAGTAAAGCCACATAGCTTTTTTGTATGAACAGGGAGAACGGCCCTTTTTGCCTTTTTTTTTGTTACACATGTCTATAGCTGGGTGTGGTGTATCCTACAAGGATTTGACATCAGCAATCTGAGGATTACTACTGACCCTTGTGTATAATGGGTGAGTCATGAAATATAAAGTAAAAAAAACAAATAAGGCCAGTAACAATCTTATATGACAGGAGCACTAATGGGGAATGCCTAAAGAGATCTTAATGTCCAAGAAATCTTGTCAATGCAGGGAAAAGCTACAGGTTAATTTAAAATCGACTCCTCCAAGCTGCTTATATCATTGCTCTGCTGCTCTGTGTGCTTTCAAAAACACGGCACACAGCAGGGAGAGAGTCATCGGCCCTTTGTAACTACCAAGTCGCTCCTGCAGGCAGGTAGACTGTGGGGGGCTGAATAAAAGATAAGTAAAGCAAACTTTGTGGCCAACATTAAAGTAATTGTGTTGATTTTCCCTGCAGTGGAACTTTACTTTAAAGTTTGAAAATGTTCCCGCAAAAATATTTCAAGCATTAAAACCTATTAAAACACATATCTCCTTGATAAATTAAGAACTGTTTTCACATAATGCTTGAAATATAATTTTTTATTGTATTTTTAGAAAATTCTGAGCCAGCACAAAACTACATTAAAATACAAACATCCCTATACAGAGGAAATTGTGATATATATGTACGAAAAAGTGCCCTTCTTGACATAGTTAGACATAGAAAACAGTGGCTCTTCTTTGAATTATAACATAATAAGAAAGCAAGAGGGACATAAAAGTCAGTACAAGTCTGAACAAGTCAGTAAATATTTGATGTCATTCAGATGGGTAGAGGTGGAACTAAGTCTGGCCTCCACTCGTCTGGAGACAAATCATAATACAAAGAAAGTTATTTTGTTTACATATTGGTGGTATCCAATTGAGGAGAATTGCTTTATGTCATACAAGGTCTATACATAATTAAGGAATGTGGTCAGGGGTGGGAGGTGTACTGAAATTGGACTGATCCCAAAGTGCCCATACATTATCGTTCTAAGGTAACATCTAATTTTGACTGTGAGATGTTCCATGTTTCTGATATCCAAAATGATAGACATAAGCTCTGTGGGAGATGAGGTCTGAGATGACAACCAGTGAAGGAGAATAGCTTGCCTAGCAGCCATCAAAACATGAGTAATTTGCTTTTTAGAATATTTAGAAATGCCAGGAAAAGGTGGAAAAAAATGGATGGGGTCTAGAGGGAATGACCTAATAGAAGGTTGCTGTAAAATTGATAAAACATGGGTACAAAAGGGTTGGATATGAAGGCATAGCCAGAATATTTGATACAGTGAGCCAGTCCCCTGACCACATCACCAACAAACAAACGGTATAGTTGGGCAGTTCATATGCAACATCTCAGGAGTTTTGTACAAAAACATAAATAGTTTGTAGGTATTCTCTCGATATACCACGTATCAACATGATTTGGAGGCATATTCACAGATTTTGTCCCAACTTTTAGGGGCATCGGTCTTTGTAAAATATGTGCCCACTTACGCATGTATAGGTGAATGTCTAGAGCTAAATAAGTGTCATCTTGTAGGAGTTTATAAATAGAAGAAATGTATTTGGTCGATAAGGGGTCTTGAAAACAGATGCACTCAAAGGGCCAGATTCATGTACAATTCCGGCGGCGTAACGTATCCCATTTACGTTACACCGCCGCAAGTTTTCAGCGCAAGTGCTTGATTCACAAAGCAATTGCCTGTAAACTTGCGGTGGCGTAGCGTAAATCCGTCCGGCGCAAGCCCGCCTAATTCAAATGGGGCGTGTATCATTTAAATTAGGCGCGTTCCCGCGCCGAACGTACTGCGCATGCTCCGTTTTGTAATTTCCCGCCGTACTTTGCGCGAAATGACGTCGCACCAACGTAATTTTTTGAACGGCGACGTGCGTTACGTCCTTTCCTATTCCCGGACAACTTACGCAAAAAAAAAAAAAATTCAAAATTCGACGCGGGAACGACGGCCATACTTTAACATGGCTAGTCTAAATATAAGCCATTGAAATAGCATCCTTAACACTACGACGGGATAAGCCGACGTAAGAGAATGCGACGAGCGCACGTAGCTTCGTGGATCGCCGTAAACAGCTAATTAGCATACCCGACGCGGAAAAGGACACAAACTCCACCCAGTGGGCGCCGAAGTATTGCATCCTAAGATCCGAAGGCGTACGAAGCCGTACGCCTGTCGGATCTTACCCAAATGCCGTCGTATCTTGGTTTGAGGATTCAAACTAAAGATACGAAGCGGGAAATTTGAAAATACGCCGGCGTATCAGTTGATACGCCGGCGTATTTCATCTGTGAATCTGGCCCAAAGTGTGTGGACTTCTCAAGTATAAGAGAGTGCATTCTGGATATGAAGAAGTAATTAATTTAGAGATAAAATATAATAGAGGCAGACAAGCGTTTAGAAGTGCATAGATCATCAAAAGGCATATGAGCCAATTCTGACATTTCTCTCATACATCTAAGAATCTGCATTTTTTTTTTTTTTTGCTAGAAAATTACTTGGAAACCCGAATCATTATATATTTTTTTGAGCAGAGAACCTAGAAAATAAAATGGTGTTTGTTGTCACACGAGATTTGCGTAGCAGTATTTCGAATGCAATTTTTTTGGGGGAAAAAATACACTTGAATACACATGAATTTTAGTACACAATATAATACCCAATTTTTGGTAAAATATAATATTATTTTTAGGTAAAAAAATAAAAGTACATTTGTAATCAACATTTGCTAAAAATACTTGCAATGCATATAGCTGCAGTTTTTTTTTATACAAATGGGCACACATTTTCTTCTCCTGGTGTCTCATTGGAACATTTTACTATACCTTGAAATATTTATAGATGACAAAAAAATTAAAGACAGATGCTACCTATTTAAAGTTCAGTATGTGCACACCTATAATTAATGTTCTAAGCCCAAATGCTGTTAAACAAGTTAGACAGATTATGGTATCTGGTTGCTTGGAATTAAAAATCATGCTAGCTTACATAAGATATGTTGATATGAAAGCAATTAATTACCGGTAATGAGAGCAATTAATTCAGGTTTTTATCGTGATGAAATTCCCTAAAGCTGAAATTTGTCTGGTCTGTATTAGCTGATTTATACTCATCATGTTATCTATACTGAAGTAACAGGTTAATTTTACCTTAAAAAAATAACCTAACATAACTCTCAGAACAGGCAACATGATTGGATATATCTGAGAGACAAAAAATTGTAGCAAAGTCTCTATAGGATTACTCTAATGCTGACCTTACACCTGTAGAATTTTGCTCAAACGTTTGAATGAGAAAATCTAAAAATCACTTGTTTGACCATTCACTTGTGCCTTCATGGACTTGACAAGTTTTAAAAGACTTTGGGGCAGATCCACAAAAGAATTACGCCGGCGTATCTATTGAAACGCCGCGTAATTTTAAATTTCCCCCGTCGTATCTTTGTTTTGTATCTACAAAACAAGATACGACTGTATCTCGGATCGATCCGACAGGCGTACGTCTTATGCCGCGTACAGACGGTCGTTTTTTGTGCTGAAAAAAAACGACGTTTTAAAAAACGTCATTTAAAATGATCGTGTGTGGGCAAAACGTCGTTTTATGTCTTCAAAAAAACGACCAAAAAAAAATTCGAACATGCTCGAATTTTTTGTGTCGTTCTTCAAAACGTCGTTTTTGTTTCACAGAAATTGACCGTGTGTAGCAAAAAACGACTTTTAAAACAACGTTTTTAAACCCGCGCATGCCCAGAAGCTAGTTATGAAGTGAGCTTCAATGGAAAAAAGTGGTGAAACGTAACCTCGCTTTGCTAGAGCATTGTGAAAAAACGATGGTGTGTAGGCAACATCGTTTTTGAAAATGATGTTTCAAAAACGTTGTTTTATTTTATGATTTAAAACTTCGTTTTTTTTCATCACAAAAAACGACCGTCTGTATGCGGCATTAGTACGCCATCGGATCGTAGATGCATTTTTCCACCGGCCGCAAGGTGGCGTTTCTGTCGAATTCCGCGTTCAGTATGCAAATTAGCTAGTTATGGCGATCCACGAACGTACGTCCGGCCGGCACATTTTTTTACGTCGTTTGCGTTTGGCTTTTTCCGGCGTATAGTTACCAATGCTATTATGAGGCGTACTCAATGTTAAGTATGGCGTTCGTTCCCGCATCGAATTTTGATTTTTTTTACGTCGTTTGCGAATAGGGATTTGCGTAGAATGACGTCACCGTCGGAAGCATTAGCTTGTTCCAGTTTATTTTATTTAACTTACGGCGCAAATTCATTGAGGATTCGAAAAAAAAAAAAAGTTACGGCATTAGCTTGTTCCGGTTTATTTTATTTAACTTACGGCGCAAATTCTTTGAGGATTCGAAAAAAAAGTTACTGCGGCGTAGTGTATCTTAGATACGCCTGGCGGATATATGCGCCGATCTACGTGGATCTGCCCCTTTATGTTCAAATAGCATGTCAACGTCTCAATTTTTGTATAAGAACAACAAATGTTCTACTGCTGGATTAACAATAACAAGTGCATGCAAATGAGACTGGTTACACTTTTTCTGGGCCAGGAGCAAATTCAATATTTAGAAATGTGTTAATTTCCATTAAATTCAACAACATTTCCATTCTTGCTTGTTGATTTTTTTGCTCATTCTGGTCAAAAAACAATAGTCAAATCATCCCTTTAAAGTGGTTGTAAAACCTCACATATAGCCAGTGAAGTGACTGGCCTCAGGTGATACAGGGGCCCCTGGAAGAAGTAAGTTTTTACGAAACGGACGTAGGGCGGAGCAGCGTGCTGTCGTCACCCAAACAAGCTCCAAGCGTTCCCCAGTGGACGGGTGTCTGTGAATTTGTGTTCCGGCCGACACATCAGATTCAATAGCGATCTTTTTACTGCATTTCTATAAGTGCATTACCTTTTAAAAATAAATCTTTTTACTCTTTTAATACACTATGTGGAGCCTTTATCATTGTTTTTACATGGTGGATATTGCTGTCATCACTTGTGAATGAGACCCAATTGGATCATATACGTCTGAACCACATGACTGGGAGTGATTGCCCTTTATATGCTGTTCATGATCCCCTGTAATAAGGGATCATGGAGTTCTGGTAAGAATCCAATCATTAGACTGGTGGAGGATTGTATCACCGTTTCTTTTTGGTCACGTTATCTACTACATGATATTTGGCACAACTCACGGGTGTTTCCGATGAAATCTTCATCAAGAATTTATGGACTTTTTTGTTACAGTTCTAAATTCAATATAATTCCCCCTTTTATTTTATATTGAATATTGAAGACATGTATGAAATATGTGAAACAGAAATGGTAAAAAGATATATGAATGTAACCACCTGTTGTTTTTAAAAGATGATGAAAATTAATAAAGAATAAGTAAATTAAAAAAAAATTCAATATAATTTATATTTACTTGTGTTGTTTACTTTGATTTTCAGTTTCTGTTCATATATGTCTATTTGAAATGTATACACTGTTGGTATCACTATAATAATGTATATTAACATTAATGGGTGTTGATATGGTCATCTAGTGCCATCTAGTGGCTACCCACTCCCATCACACAATATATATATTTTCTGACACAGCTATATATAGCATTATATGTTACTGGTCTTCAAATATCACTGTTTGGTGCCTTTAATAGGCTCATATGTTTAGAGTTAGCGCAATTTTTATTTTTCTCACTATTTTCTTTTTGTACTTATTGTTTACTTGTTTATTGCAGCTCTCAGAGTGAATAGGCCAGGCTTTGGCCGAAGGTTTTTTTTTTTCCTTTTTTTTTACTCCCTCTTGTCAATGGTATCTTAGCGCAGTTTTTTTCCTTTTTTCCAATAGCAAATATTAATTTGCTTTTGTCACACAACTGGGTGGACTCAGTGAGCAGTGCTCTGCGCCCCGAGCCCACCCTTTTTTAAAGCCAATTAGAACCTCAGGCTCTAATCATGTGCTTCAAATAAAAAAGAAACATTGGAATTAATGCATCCGGTGCCCTGCATTGAGATTAGGGGTCGGGCGAATGGATTAGGGGGGGCGACGTCCCAGTGCCCCTTATGGACGGGCTGCTAATGATCTGAAGTTTACAACCAATTTTACTTTTATATACTCAAACAGCCTGAAAACAAGGATTTTCTAATGGAATTCTAAGGTGTAAGACCACCTTAAATCCGGTTACTAACCTTTGTATCCATAACCTGCTTGGTGAGCCATGAAGACATCTGACAAAAGAAAGCCAGCTGAGTTGCAGCTATCAGGGAATTTTTCTGGATAACTTGACAGCTGAGTATCACTTGTAAATTTTCCACGCCATTCTTACTCAGAAGCTTAAAATGAAATCCCAAAATGTTATTGTTTCAGGACCTCTTCCAGGAATGCAGTAATCTAGCAAATCTATAAAGTCCTGTACACACGATCAGTCCATCCGATGAGAACGATCCGATGAAGCTGACTGATGGTCTGATGTGCCTACACACCATCAGTTAAAAAAACGATTGAGTCCAATGCGGTGACGTAAAACACAAGTTCAATGCTTCCAAGCATGCGTCGACTTGATTCTGAGCATGCACGGGCTTTTAACCGATGCTTTTGCATACTAACCGTCGGTTTTGACCGATCGGTTAGGCGTCTATCGGTTGAATTTTAAAGCAAGTTCTACATTTTTAGACCGAAGGAGAACGGACCGATGGGGCCCACACACCATCGGTTTGGACCAATGAAACGGTCAGTCCGTTTCCATCGGTTTTGACCGACCGTGTGTACAAGGCCTAAGACATTTTAAAGTGAACCTATCAAAAAAAAAAAAATTGGGAGCTGTTATCACTTACCTGCTTTTGTAATTATTAAATCTGGGGCTGTCCTTCTGTTTACTACACTATCGAGTCATTTACCCAAAAAACAATACAATTTTTTTCTTCTTGGTGACTAAAATTGTTAAAAAATAGAAACACCCTTTATGCGTTTTTCTGTCTAACCTTATTTACTTTGAGGGGAAAAAAACTGTTGTTTATAGAGCACAATAGCTCAAGCTGAAATTCACACACACAAGTACATGCATCAGTGGAGTGACTCTCTCCCCGTTCCTTTTCCGCATACAGAAATTTTCAATTATAAATGGATAATGTGGAGCAAACAGCTTCTGCTGTGCTCTTTATTACTTTAGAATGCTCCAGGAATGCAGTGTCATGCTTGTACAATAAATTTGAAGTTTGTTTGCAAAACATATATTGAATACACATAGAGAAATGTAACCTGAAAGTATTATAGTTTCCATAAAAAAAATATAAAACAAAAAAGTATGTTTTTTTACACATAACCCAAACTGTAGACATAAAACCCAACCAGCTCACCTGTAAAATGCCTTCCTTTGTCCAGAAGCTGAACTTTCCAATCTGATTGTCATCCACCTCATGAATAGCAAGCAGCTGTGCAGAGGGCGAATACCTGCAATTAATAGTGACAAAAACATCTGCAAAATAAATAACTTGATTCTATTGGGTAAATAACAACGACTGGCAAAACTATTAAAGAACAGAATTTGTTCTCTTTACTTTCCTTCAATACATTGCTTGAGTTGCAGGGAAAGTAACAATAAACTTTGATCCATATTTTTTTATTTTTTTATTTAGGTATGTATTCTTAACTCAAAAAAGTACCTTCTATTGCTCTCAGCTTCCTCCAAATCTCCAAATTATTTGTTTTTGTTTTTATGATCCAACTTCCTGTTAGAGGGTTGTTACCTTCATTTTCTATAGTCCCATGTAAGACCATGGACCATGTAGGAACATAACCCCCGCTTCCCCTCTTGCTCACTTCTGAGATTAGCTAGGGACTATGGACTATGGGATTTGAAGCAACCACTGCTCATAGCAAACAAATATAAGCAAGGGGGGAAATGAGGCTTGGGAGCTCACAGAGCTTGTTACGAGGAGGCAGAAAAACATAATAAGGAACAACTTAATAAAAAATCGATTACAGGGCCATTAAAGTGTAACTTAACCCACAGCAGTAAAATCAGTCTGTATATGCAGTAAAGCATTCTTGTTATACTCACTATGGTACAGAGCCTTTGGAGTCCCTCTGTACATGCTCACTTTTGTGTGTGAGTTTTTTTTTTTTTTATATGAGAAGGTGCATGTGATCAGCACAGGGCCATCTTTTCCATTGGGCACGCTGGGCAGTTGCCCGGGGGCCCTGCTTGCCTGGGGGGCCCCACCGGCTGCCCAGCAACTCCAGTAAAAAATTGTGGAGAGTGACGGGTTAGAACTGCTAATGCCCAGTTTGCGGAAATCACAGAGAAGATCCGGTCCTCCATGAGTGCGGGGGGTTGCTGATGTAAGGGGGGAGTGAATGCAAAAATGTAAGGGGGCACTGATATAAAGGTTCCCACTCCTATATTAGTGACCCCCCTTACCTTAGTGTATTTACTCTACGGAAGGTGGTCTCTGGTCACCAGAGTGCCCCCCACATCAGAGTTCCCCTTTACATCAGAGTCTGCAGGATTCCCCCTTACAATGCAAGGGGGAACTCAGTCTGCGGACCCTGATGTAAGTGGGAAAAAGAAAGCAGTGGACTCTGATATAAGGTGGTCTCTGGTCACCAGAGCCCCCCTCCACATCAGAGTTCCCTCCTTAGATCATGATCTGCAGCGTTCCCCTTTACATAAGAGTTCCCTTTCACTGTAAGGGGGAATCCTGCAGACTCTGATGTAAGAGGAAACTCTGTGCTGGCTGGGTTAGAGTAACCTGACCTCCATGTCAATGAAGACATTTTATAGTTTAAATACTGACATTTGCATTGTTTGGCACTGAAAACTGTAATTTTAGGTACTTTTTTTTGCACTGGCAGTAAAAGATGTGGTTCTGCCAGTAAATTTTATGATTTTTGTCAGTAAATTCTCGTGCGTGATTGTGTAGACAGGGCCCCAGTGCACTGTATTGCCCGGGGGCCTATAATGCTCTTAAGATGACACTGGATCAGCACAGGGCCAATCAACACTGTCCAGACAGGGGGTAGGGGTCATGCAGCCTCATAGGACAGTCAAAGTAGAATGAAAACTCTTCCTACAAGCTTTAACCATACACTGATATAAGTCACAAGGCTGCTCTAACTGCTGTTGAGAAAGGGTATTTAGCAGTTTATAGCTACAAAATAATTGCATTTACATGTTCTGTGTACTGCGTGAGACCAGACACAGTGAATGCAGAGTCCTGGGTTTAGTTATACGTTAAGTAGTGGATGTGTATAGATTACATTTTGAGAACAAGGATATCATTTAGTGTAATATATAGTCATATTATATTATGTTGATTTTTTAATCTTCCTGTTAGGAATATGTACCTTAAAATGAATGTAAACCCGTTTTATAAAATTTGACCTAGACTTATATCTGTAGTGTTTACTCATCGTTCTCCAAAGCACTAAGTCCCGTGTCTTTCTGCTGTTTTAATCCTCTGTTATCAGCATGATAACTTCTGACAAGTTCTCAGAGACAGGAGATAAAAGCAGATGAAAACTTGTGTCAGGGTGGGTGCTATAACTAGATAAGCAGAGAGCTTGTCTTGTCACAGTACAGCTCTGCATGTTTCTTCTTTCCTCTGCCTATGTAGAGGGGGGGAGGGGTGTACCTTTCCTCTAATCAGGGAAATGGTATTAGGGGAAGGGTGTATGGGACTCCCAACATCCTAATTATACATGAAAAAAATATGCATTGAAATGCAAAAAGGAATGACCCCCTTGGACTTTTCAGGCAGAGAATATAGTATAGGCAAGTGTAGTTAAAAGACAATGATGCCACTTTTGTTAAGTACAAAACACAGTAAAAGGGCAAATACAGCGTATAAAAACAACGTATACAAAGCAATTTTGAAAGTGAGTGTACACAACTCAAAAATACACAAAGATTAATCAAACACAATATTGACAAGTATACCCAAGTGCTGCCAGAGTCATGCTGTGGTCAGTCCATATGGGTTTCTTGAATATATCCCAACATGTTTCAGAATTATTAGTGTATATATCTTCTTCAAGGGAAATTATATTCTGGGTGATTTATTCTTTCTGAAATACATAGTCGCTAATAGTCACATTGCAATACATAGTGTAAACAGGACTATTAATCTCGCACAGTAAATTTCAATAAACTTTTTTGTATTTTAAACTTTGTATTGTAAGTATTTAAACAGCTATGAGAATATTGTAATTTACTGTGCCAAATTAATAGTGCTGTTTACACTATGTATTGAAATGTGACTATTAGTGACTATGGGCCAAATTCTCAAAAAACCTGCCTAACTTAACTTTCAGCAGTTAAGTTACACAGGCGTTTAATTTCTACCTAAGTGCCACAAAGCACTTACCTAGAAATTACACGCCGTGTAACCTAAGTGCCTCCGTCGCAAGGCGGTCGTCTGCTCGAGGGGGCGATTCCTATTCAAATGAGGCGCGCTCCCGCGCCAGACGTACTGCGCATGCGTGTGACGTCATTTTTCCCGACGGGTAATTTACGTCGGGCTTTGTGGATTGCGACGGGACAATAAAGTTGCGACGGGTAAAAAAAAAGTTATGCGCAGAAAAAAAAAATCAAAATTAAAAAAAAAAAACGCGGCGATCGAAAAAAAGGTCTGGTTTTACATGGTGTACTAACTTTACACATTGTAAAACCAGCCCTAATTTTGCGCAAGCAAATCGTAACTTACGCAGAAAACACAAAGCTTAAAAGCTTTGTGGATCTGCTTAAGTACTCATTTGCATACGCTAGCCGGCATTTCGACTCGAAATGCCCCCAGCAGCGGATGCAGTACTGCATCCTAAGATCCGACAGTGTAAGTGTCTTACAGATGTCGGATCTTCTGACTACCTTTGGAAAAATCCTTCTGAGGATCGTTTCCAAAGATAGCCACAGGGATACGCAGGCTGAACAGCAGTTCCGCCTGCGTATCTCCTTTGAAGATTTGGCCCTATGTTTGTATCTCAGAAAGAAAAACAAATCACCCAGAATATAATAAAATCACCCAGAATATAAGACATACATGAGCTGCCACTAGCACCACACAGCAAGTATCTCCAAGTGCCTGTTGGTCTGGCATATAAGTGTCTAGACTTGCCCTTCCCACTTCCTAAGCCCATTAGTTCATCACCATCATGGGTTCATAGTAAGGTTTAATAAAAGATTAATACCGGTCCTTAGTTGCTTACCAGAGTAGCTGGGATTCAGGGGTAGTGTTTTTTTAAAACGCAACCTTTCCTAAACTTCCTTAACATTAAAGAACCCTTAAATTAACTTTAGTTATAAGAAACCCCTGCTAATAATTACTATATGTACAGCTTATTGTACTTTAGCATGATGGTCAGTGGGAAGAATGCTTCTTCAATGACTTCTTAAATGACTGCAACATTGGTGTGTATGCTGGAATATGTCAGGAGCTTTTTTGTTCTTGTATAAAGCCTTTAGTAAACAAATTGGCCCGGATTCACAGACAGCGGCGCGCATTTATGCCGCCGTAGCGTATCTCCTGTACGCTACGCCAACGCAGCGCAGAGAGGCAAGAACTGAATTCACAAAGCCAAAACTGCGCTGGGTTTCCTAGGCGCAAGCCGGCGTAGGTGGAAGTGGGCGTGAGCCATGCAAATGAGGTGTGAGCCCATGCAAATGATGGGCCGAGCGCCAGATACGTTTAACGAACGGCGCATGCGCCGTCCCGTGGACGCATCCCAGTGCGCAAGCTCAGAATCACGTCGGAACTACTCCCTAAGATACATCGGATCACTGCCTGCAGCGTGAACGTAACCTACGCGCAGCCATATTCACGTCCAACATAAAATACGCCGGATTGTGTTCCCTGGTGCAGCCCTTTGCATGGATGCTGCTGAGTTACACCTCCTTTATGGGGCATAACTTTACGCCGGACGTATGACTTTGCGCGCACTGCGTTGGGCGCACGTACGTTCGAAAATCGCCGTATCTCCCTCATTTGCATATTTGAATAGAAAATCAATGGGAGCGCCAAATGCATCCAGCGTAAATATGCGCCCACTCTACGCCGGCATAGGCAAGTTATGTCGGTGGGATGAAGTCTGTTTTTAGGCGTATCTTAGTTTGTGGGTCCGGCGCATAGATACAACGGCGCATATTTGCACTTACGCGGCGTATCTGGAGATACGTCGGCGCAAGTGCTTTGTGAATCCGGGCCATTATGTTCAAATCACAGCATCACATCCTTCTCTTGCCCTAGTTGACAAAAATACACATATTCTGGAACAGTTGAACTTTCTGAAAGTAGTGGGCCTGTATGAAAGATCATAAGTTGCTACCCTTGCCTGAGAAAAAGAAAGTGCACTGCGTGCTGATTCAGCAAGTTACACTCAAGTGATACATAATGTTGCTGGGGAAGGAGCCAAGCGGGCCACACATAACAATTAATAATACAAATGTGACACTGCTGTCTCTAGGTCAAAAAGTTAATTATTATTAATATTAAGAATGTTTTGAAGGGGGCAGCAGTTTCCAGTAAAGATCATTATAAAACTGTACTATAGACAACCCCCCCCCCCCCCCCCCCCCAACATTCTACTCATAATACATGGAATATAAAGAATGAACAAAGGTAGGATGATGCTGTGACTATTGATACATTTTATTAATACACTTATTCTTAAAAATACATTGTGGTAATATTAAAAGTAAACTATATCTGCACGATATGCAAACACATGAATCTTCTATAAATACATACCAATTAAGAAGCCATATATACATGCAATATTTTTGTTTAAGAATATTAATATTTCAGGTATTATGAGTAGAATGTTGGTGGGTTTGCTGAGCACCAATCAGGCTGTTTAGTAGTTGGGTTACATAACAATTAATCCCATGACTGTTGGGGAAGGAGCTGAGTGGGAGCCGACCCCCACAGCTGTTGGGCATCTACACTATGTAACCAGGGGGTGCTGCCAAAACACTCGCTGGTTACTTGACAGCTGTCATCTCACAGGGAGAGGAAGGGATATTTCATCCAATCCTCTCCCCTGCCACTCCACAGCACCCAAACTCTTCCACATCACAAATGCTACAGCTGCAACTGTTAGCAGGTGTTAGTGCCCTTTAATTGTTGCCCCTCTTTTAGTGATGTAACGGGTGGAGATGTAAGCTGTGAGTGGGGCCCAGTGCACTTGGGGTATAGAAGTAGGACACTCCCGATCTACAAGATGTAATGCTGTCAGCAGAGAGGAAATTAATTCTCTACAAGGCTGAACTGCCTGGGTGGTGAGTGAAGAAACTTGAAAGCAGACAGAGAAACCTTGTCCTCGCTGACTCTTGCTTAGCTGGTCCCGTGGCTTGGTTTAGAGTGGCCCATGGGCCTGTGGAGGATTTCCCTTGTGTGTGGGGAAGAAACAACCTGTGTGAGTAATGCCTATGCCAAGAGACTGTAATATCTATGGAAGATGGCTGTAACTATTTGGGACAGTGAAGTGTTCTGCACTTGTGGGACCACTGTATGGGAAGTCATGAGAATGAGGGAAGTGCTCTACTCTGTGGACTTCTGTCAGTGAGTTGTGTACTGCTAAATGTACTGAAAATACCTGGAGTTTCAAGAATTGTGCTGCAGTGACCTTATGTCAAAGTGACATTATGCAGAAAAGCATTGAAAAGCCTTTTGGACGGGACATTACTTTATTCTGTGTAATAGGCCTTGGGTCGGGAATTTGATGAGGTGAGCATCCGCCAAGATGTATGGTAGAGAATCTTCAAACAACAGGCAGGAGGAGACAAAATCCCATCAAAGAAGAAGCAGGGCAGCTCCAAAGTCAGTATGACAGGGATCCCAACGATCCATGTATCGCTTGAGATGTGGAGAATATCGTGTGCTGGGAAAGCAGCAGGGGAGAGGATCAGATGAAACATTCATTTCTCTCCCTGTGAAATGACAGCTGCCATGTATAGTGTAGATGCCCGGCAGTTGTGGGGTTCCACTTCCACTCAGCTCCAAACATACATAAGGTTAATTGTTATTTGTGGCCCCGTTCGGCTCCTTCCCCAGACAGAGAACCAGAATTTTCCAATGTTGTGGCAATGTGTGGGGGCACAGGACCCCCACCCCCCAATCCTTAGGGACTGTGTGCACTGCACCCTTTACATCCATGGATGATATGCCACTACACTGGAGCTCATGTAAAAAATCTGGCTGGTTGATATCTAACTGGAAATGGAGCAGCCAGTTCAGAATGAGATCAGTGAATATGGTCATGGGACAGGCAAATCTTTTGATATTTTTCTTCCAGAAAACTCAGCTTGGGAACCACCCAGCCAAATCTCTTATGTATTGCATTGTTATGCAGTAAAACCTTGGTTTGCGAGCATAATTCGTTCCAGAAACATGCTTGTAATCCAAAGCACTTGAATATCAAAGCATTTTTTTTACAGGGTATAAAAGAGAAAAGAGGCACCTCGAAGTGTAGCAATACGTTGCTAACTGTTGTACCTTCTTTAAATGTAACCATATTGCTACACTTAGGCCGCGTACACGTGGTCAGTCCATCCGATGAGAATGGTCCGACGGACCGTTTTCATCGGTTCACCGCTGAAACAGACTGATGGTCTGATGTGCGTACACACCATCTTTTCAAAAACCGATCGGGTCAGAACGCGGTGACTTAAAAAACACGACGTGCTGAAAAAAACTAAGTTCAATGCTTCCAAGCATGCGTCAACTTGATTCTGAGCATGCAGGGGTTTTGAACCGATGCTTTTGTGTACTAACCATTGGTTTTGACCTGTCGGTCAGCCGTCCATCGGTTCGATTTTTTTGGACCGAAGGACAACAGACCGATGGGGCGTATACACGGTCGGACCGATGAAACTGAATTTTAGTACGTTTTCATCGGTTTGGACCGATGGTGTGTACGCGGCCTTAGAGGCTTTCTTTTTTATACTCAGTTGTGACATGACGCTACTCTTATATCAAGACATTGCTTGTATATCAAGGCAAAATTTATAAAAAGAATTAGCTTGTCTTGCAAAACGCTCTCAAACCAATTTACTCTCAAACCAAGGTTTTACTGTACTAAATCCAGCTGTTGTACAGTGAGAATGGGTAGCTGAATCTGCTGGTGTATGACCATCTTAATTGTCAGTCCAGGAAAATAATGCAAGATACCGGTAGTTGTACAGATTTAAAAATGCATACCTTAGATCCTGTATCTCTATCATGAAAATATACATAACTCACCTGTCCACACTGGTGTCATCTTCGAGGAGAGATGTAATGAACGCGGGTGGAATCTGGTCAGCTTGTGCCTTGTAAGTTGCAAACTCAAACTGTACAGGTCTCAGGTGTAAGTGGAACTCATTGAATCCCATCTCTTCAGCAAAATAGGTGTAAGTCCTGCTCAGGATAGTTGAGAAATACAAGCATCAGGAAGCAGTATTAATGTTTAATTGATGTTTAATTATTAAATACTTCTAATGTGCTTAGCTAAAAATGTTTAATATGTGCGAGACAAGATTAATTACTAATCAGAAGTAAAATATTATTTGTGCTTATACTAAAAACTACATTACAGCAGAAAGAAGGGCAAATTTGTTTAAACGTTGGATAAAATCAAGGGGGTAGGTATAACCCCTGACATGTTTTTCTTTTGCCATCTGTGTCACATTAGGAAGGTATTCCCTCACTTTCTGTCATATAGTCAGAACAGGAAGTGGCAGGAGTTACCCCCAAAGAGTGGAACTTCCTGGTTGTCACCAGAGTCACCAGTACTAGAGCCCCCATTGGAAGATCTACCCTTTTCTGGTGACAACCCAAAATTTGTGATTTTCTTTCATTTACAGTACACTCTCATTGATAATAGGACAAATAGAGAAGGTGGAACTCCCTAACAGGGGCACAGACAGTAATACAAAATTGTCAGGTGCTGTAATCCCTCTCCACTCTATCCAAAGCAACAAAAAAATTTAAGATTTTGCATTTTGTTATACTTTAATTGGTATGTTGTTTGCATGATATGAAAGCGTTAGTGAAGCCAATGAGGATATGGTGTTTTTTGGCAGATGGCAATGAGTGCAATCAGCTGTCAACTTTTTTAGAAACTTTGGGATTCTAAATGGTAGGCTACACCATCTACTAGTTGGGTACACAGGGCCAAATCCTCAGAAAACTAGCGTAACTTAACTTTTCCGAGTTAAGTTACACGGCCTTAAAATTTCTACCCAAGTGCCCGATCCACAAAGCACTTACCTAGAAATTTCAGGACTTGTAACTTAAGTTCCTCCATCGCAAGGCGGTCCTCCTCTCCGGGGGGCGATTACAATTTAAATGAGGCGCGCTCCCGTACTGCGCATGCGTGTGACGTCATTTTCCCGACGTGCATCGCGAAAAATTACGTTACGTCGGGCTTTGTGGATTGCGACGGGACAATAAAGTTGCGTCGGGTAAAAAAAATGTTACGCGCCAGGAAAAAAAATTCAAAATTTAAAAAAAATCGCGGCGATCGAAAAAAAGGTCTGTTTTTACAAGGTGTTACTAGTTTACACTTTGTAAAAGCAGAACTAATTTTACGTATGCAAAACGTAACTTACGCAGAAAACACAAAGCTAAAAAGCTTTGTGGATCTGCCTAAGTACTCATTTGCATACGCAAAGTGGCATTTCGACTCGAAATGCCCCCATCGGCGGATGCGGTACTGCATCTTAAGATCTGACAGTGTAAGAGTTTACAGATATCAGATCTTCTGCCTATCTTAGGAAAAATCCTTTTGAGGATCAGATCCAAAGATAGGCACAGGGGGCCAAATCCTCAGAAAACTAGCGTAACTTAACTTTTCCGAGTTAAGTTACACGGCCTTAAAATTTCTACCTAAGTGCCCGATCCACAAAGCACTTACCTAGTAATTTCAGGACTTGTAACTTAAGTTCCTCCGTCGCAAGGCGGTCCTCCTCTCCGGGGGGCGATTACAATTTAAATGAGGCGCGCTCCCGCGCCGGCCGTACTGCGCGACGTCATTTTCCCGACGTGCATCGCGAAAAATTACGTTACGTCGGGCTTTGTGGATTGCGACGGGACAATAAAGTTGCGTCGGGTAAAAAAAAAGTTACGCGCTGGGAAAAAAAATTCAAAATTTAAAAAAAATCGCGGCGATCGAAAAAAAGGTCTGTTTTTACAAGGTGTTACTAGTTTACACTTTGTAAAAGCAGAACTAATTTTACGTATGCAAAACGTAACTTACGCAGAAAACACAAAGCTAAAAAGCTTTGTGGATCTGCCTAAGTACTCATTTGCATACGCAAAGCGGCATTTCGACTCAAAATGCCCCCAGCGGCGGATGCGGTAATGCATCCTAAGATCTGACAGTGTAAGTGTCTTACAGATGTCGGATCTTCTGACTATCTTAGGAAAAATCCTTTTGAGGATCAGATCCAAAGATAGGCACAGGGATACGCAGGCTGAACAGCAGTTCCGCTTGCGTATCTCCTTTGAGGATTTGGCCCACAGTGTATTACAGGGGCAATCGGGGGAATACATAAAAGATGTTGTAGACAACCTTTGGCATTCTATCTGGGCACAGCACAAAAAGTGTCAGTGCTTGCAGGTGATTCATATGCCAATGACAGACAGGTACAGTATATGAATTAGTAAAAAAGTGACTTTTGAATCCAAAAACTGCCATGCGCTGTCAAGTAAAGTGGACCTGATGGGGAGCTAATCTCAAAGAAAAGAAAATATAACAGACTATAGCTGATTGTGTGCCTTTGACAAAAATAAATAAAAAAGAGTGCAGTATTATTAGACCGCTAATTTTACCATTGCCTTGTCTTACTGCACTCTGACAACCTTTCCACCTGGTGCTTAGTTTGCTTCTGCCCAGAAACAGCCCTAGCTGTCTTAATATTGCTGACCTGGACAACAGTGCTGTTTCTAATGACGTTTCTATTATTCTATGACGCAGAGTGATGAGCTCAATCATCTTGCTGAATGTTTCCAAAATGAAGATTTGCTTTGCTGTACCATGCTTTTTTTCTTCATCAACAGAGTTCAAAGCATGCATGCAGATATCTCTAACCATCAGTGGATCTTCCACCAGCACTTCTTCGAACAACTGCATCAGTAAAAAAGTAATGAGTTATAAACAAACTGACACTGGGCTGTTGGGACAAGAGTGCATTATGGTTCAAGGGAAACATTTTGACATGTTAAACAACTGCTTTGCTTTAAAACTGCTCAAGGCCATATATAATGATATAATGATTTTTTTTACACAATTAGTTAGTGAAAAGTTGGATTTTTAAACTTTCGCTGTTACAATTGTGTAGTAAAACAAGAGTGACAGTCATGGTATCATCTTCCCTAGCATCAACTGAAATACTGTGTGATTTGTGGAATGCCACACATTATCCTTGCTGACTAACCCCCAGACAGAATGGCTCGGATGATGGGGGCAAGCTTACTGAGGAGAAACAGGAAGTGTGAAATTCAGACAAAGAAATAAAACATTTAAAAAGGAAAAGGTAAGTGAACCAACAATGCACTAGCTTAAAGGAACCTATTTAGAAAATAAAAAAATAACCTTTACAACCCCTTTAATCTGCACATGATTGGACAACTCCTTTAGTAAATCAGGCCAATCATTTACAGTCTTTTGGGTTTAAATAAACTTTAACCCTGGAAATAACTTGTGATGCTCAATTTCTTATAAAATGCATTTAGCAGTCTGAGCCCTGTGAAGCTTGGCATTATGCTGATATTCTTTATTTGGGAAATAAGATTATTAATGTGTAGTGCCCTGCTCCTCTTTTGTCTCATTTGCTGATCATGAACTAATTCAGCATTTAACATGGTTTGCAGCATTGTGAATGGAAGCATACTTACATCCTTGTGCACATTTGCCATAAAAGATGACTGGAGATCTTTTTGGGATGACCATTCATTTAAAGCTAACTCCAAGACCCTTTTCTCCACACTGTAGACCTCCTTGGGTAGTTTTGCCATGCAAGAGTGTAGAAATTCCTCACATATGTGTTCTAATGTTTTAGGGATAAGATAGGCCAATCCAAGAGAAGGATGAATCTCCAGGAGGTAAACATTTTGTAGGGCAGGACTGAAAGTACAAGGAGAAGATACAATAAAAATAATAGACTAGTACAGAGATTGGTGTAGGAAATAAAAAAGGTTTTCTGTGTAGCTGCTAACAAAGTTGACATTAGCAGCCAATCAGAGGCTATGAACAGGTTTATGTATTACATTGTTAAAATTATTACTAAAATGTTTGTCTACAAGATAGAAATTGATAGATGATTTCTTAAAACACCAGCTGTTAATTACGTACAAATAAAAAACTATAACTGGGGTTCAAAATTTAGTAGCTACGTATATTATTGTTGCCTTTTACTACCGTATGGTTTCCATTTTGTTTTTCACCTAGACACACATCAAGAGAAATAATAACTATAAATTGGAACTTACTGCCATATATACAAGTATTTGCTTTACTACTGAAGTATACTAATGTCCTTACTATATAAAATGAAGACAAAAAATATATTTTGCTTTGGGTAGAGTGTGGAAGGATTAAAACCCTTGTTAATTTTTATTATCTGTGTCCCATTTGGTAGATTCACCTTTTCTATTTAACATGGTGACCACTGTCTCTTGAAATGAAAATGTGAACAAAATCAGGATTTTGAGTTGTCACCAAAACAGGAAAAGAGGGATAGTCTTTTACTGAGGAAACTCCTGTTATGTCAACGAGACAGGAAGTTAAGGGAAAACTCTGTCATCAAAAAAAAAAGAAACAACCAAGGTTTTAACCCTTCCCTATTCTATCAAAAACTAAGATATGTTGGAATAGGTGATAGAGACTCATTAATTAATTGATTTCCCTGATCCAATCTCAGGGCTAACCCATCCTGCCGCCTGATTCAAATTATTATGGGTGAGACAAATGCAATCTATGGAGAGAACAGACCACATGCTCACCTCTCTCGGCTTCGATCCCAAACAGGAAGTTTCTAAAGCCTGCTGGCTCTTTATTAAAACACAAAATCACAAAACATGCACACCCATTTCACCCACCCCCTGTGAGTTCGTCATTGGCATGAAGCTTCTCATTGGCCAGTTCATATAAGATTCCTTTGGTTACAAAATTCAAATAGTCCTTTCCAAAGTCACGAGACACAAATTCCTTCAGTGATTTGTAAAGACAGGATGGGGGAAGGGTGACTTCCTCTCGAAAATCCACACAAGCCTCAAAGAAACATGTCCAGGAATTCAACATAAAGGAGGGGCCGTAATTAGGAGTGAGGAGGGGGAATAGCTGCTTCTTGATTTGGAAGACAGAAGGAGAAAATGTAGACTGGACTTTTCTTTATATTTTCAATGCTGACTTCATTACTTTAAAAACCATCATATATGATTCCTGATATCTGACAAAATCTTTATCAAGGAAAATAAGCAGTATTGATCATTCTCATACATACATATGCATATATAAAAAGAAATATGGAAATATAAACCGAAATTAAAGAAATATAAACCGAGAAACATTTTAATAGTTCTAATCATAACATAAACTTTTCATTTTAGTTTCAAGTCCATCACATAGGGAGCAATCTCTTTGCAATTAATCAGTAGTGACCAACAATTGACTGGAAAAAAAAAGCACAGTTTCTTATCTTACCTGCTGGTGTTAAGTGATACAATGGGCTTAGTGATGATGTTAAGTGGAAGGCCAAAGTCATAGAAACTTCCTTTACGGCCATCCCGCCAAACCTTCTTAACAAATTCCCTTTGGCTTTCTATCTGTACAAGCAGACATAAAACAACAATGAAACATGTAGTTACTGTAAAACATAGGGATTTTTTGTTGGTTTAGAGTTTATTGTCCAACTATTGGTGACAGTTTTATAAACTGCATGTATGTAGCCCACATGATCTGCATTGATATCCACTGCAAATAATTATAAAACTGTCACTGATTCCACATATACATATCCCACAGCTGGTATTTTCCCTAGTTTCCAGGTAAAAGAGAAAAAATATAAACTGACAAAGTAATTTTTTTTTATTTACAGTTAAAAAACAAAAGATGTTATGGTACATAAGTTTCCCTTTACTACAGGCATCATGTTTGTAAAGTGTTAATGAAATTCTAAAGGTTGAGTTAAAGCAGTTGCAAACCCTGCTTTGTGATTTTTATCTACAGATAAGCCTATAATGAGGCTTACCTGTAGGAGAAATTAATATCTCCTAAACGGTGCATGCGCTCTGAAGGTCGGGCATACTAACAAAACGTCCCATGTACATTAAGCCTTATAGTAGGACTGCAATGTTGCAGCGAACAAACTAACACTAGCTGACATTTTGTGAGAAGCAGTAACACCAATACAGTGATCAGTGCTAAACATATGCACAGTCACTGTACTAATGACGTTGGCTGGCAAGGGGTTAAACATCTAGGGTGATCAAAGTGCTAAATGTGCATCTAACCAGTGTATTTGTTTACACTGTATGGTGTTTTTACTAAGGGGTGTGATGGATTTTCTTTCCCTGCTTCATACGAAATTAACCCTGTATCGACACGCGTAGGGGAGGGGACGGGACGGTGGAGATGGCAGCTGGTCTGCCCACAGAGGAGAAACATTTGATCGCAAACAAATCCCCAGAATTGTATGGAATTTTACATGCTTTGCTCTGGCGCACCTTAACCATGTGAGTACCCTTTCTAGGGGCTTTTTCTTAAATAAATATATTTTGATATAAACGATATTACACTATTGAGACGTTTTTGTCATTTGTTTATGAGGAGATAGTAATACAGAGCTGGAGACAGCAGCACACAGCACTTTGGGACCCAGCAATATATCTAGAATCCAGAGGTGATTCATAAGCATATTTAGACCAAGCTTAATAGCAAGGTTGCACGCAGAGGTGAGTGGCTACTACCTAAGGGTGGGGAGCACCTGTGTGTGGATGTCAAAGCACCATTTGAACAACACTAATGGAATCATAGTTCTCAAATCAAAGAAGGACTTTTGATGCGATTTTAGGTGGAGTGCTACATCAGCTTGAAATATACAAATGTCTTTATATAATTTTTTGTTACTTCTTGTGGAATTAATACTGTGTTTTTTCAGGAATGTTGCAAAGCTTATAAACTGCAATGTATTTGCTTACCTGTTTATTTAATACATTTCTGACAATTTGCAAGTGAAGCCTCAGGCACTGGCATTCATCCCGGTAGGCTTCCAGGAAGTATTTGGAGCCAATGTCAAACCGTGGGCGCCGATACATGATGTCAGTGATCACTTGTGCCAAGGCAGTTTTTTCTTCTGGATCACATACATGCTGGTAAGCTTCATAGTAACAATCTACAAGCTAGTCAAAAATAAAAAATACATGTTAGACGTTGCAAAAATGTTCCTGTGTTGATTGTACAGTATACAGAATACAGACATAAAATATGAACACTTAATGCAATAATTATGGTAAGCACCAAGCTGTAAAATAGCTTAATTTGAACAATTATCTAGGAAATTCTACAAACAACTGCCAACATTTGGTTTCGTGCTCTATGACAACGGCAGTAAGCAACAATCAAAGCACTAAAGCGGGTGTACGTTAATGCTGTAATGACAGATGTGTGTTGCCCACCCCATCCCGTGTTGCTTTAAAAAAATGTTTAGCTAAATGCAAGACCAAATAGATTTTTTTTTCTTGTACTGTATATAAAAATGTTCCAAAACATTATATTCAAGCACCAGGATCCCAACCCCAGTATGTTTCAACACAGGAAGGGAAGCCCTTTTGTGCAAAGTATTCCAGCCCAGGAGATGAGAGTATGCAAAAAAGGGCTTGTGTTTACATTTGGGAGTTTTAGTGTAAGGTTTAGAGGTTAGTGCTAGGGTTACAGAGAGAGTTAGTGTGATAATTACATGAAAGAAGGCATTGTGAGAATAATAGGGGGTTTAGTGTGAGGATTGCTGTAGAAATAATGTGGTGATTACAGGGGATTTGGTGTTAGTTAGGGCTATAGGGAGGGTTAGTTTAAGATAGAGTAAATGTAAGGATTGCAGTAAGGGTTGGTGTTAATTACAGGAAGGGGTAGGGCCCTGCTCTCTGCACCTATATATCCTTTCATTATTTACATTATTTTCCCATGTAATCCTTTCCCTCTGGAGTGTAGCAGTCATGTTGGTGAACATGACGGAGTCAAGGAGGAGTTCATGGTGTGGAAGCAGCTCTCGACTAGCTATATAAGACCTTTGGGAGACCCAGCTGAACTTGCACCATACTTACTCCCCCTAATGAACATTTTCATACATTATTTTTTTAAATACTGTATCCTTGAGTCCTTGTGCCCCCTTTGCGGTTAACCCCGCCCTGGTTGGGAGCCGCTCATTGCGACCTGTAAGTGCTTTTTTGTCCTCCTTCAATCCATCTATGGCTGCTCTTCTGTCACTGTGCTGACCTAGAGCTTGTGGGGATAGTCCCGTTGTGTAGTGGTTACATCCCTACCACTCAAATACTTCCTGATAAAGCCCAAATTGGCAAAGCATGTAGAAGCAAGAGCATAAGGGAATTGAATTCTCAGAGATTGTACAGTATCTGCATCCATCATTCATGCTGTATATGAGTAACTCAGAATATGTGTTTTCTCTTTTTTTTTTACATTTTAAATGTCATTGTAATACAAATTTGAAGATTTAACTGTATAAGTTTGTTTTCAAAATTGGCACCTGTAAAGTCCCTATTTCTGTATATTGGTAATAATCTGGTGTTGCACTAATAAATTATAAAGTGATGAATTCTTAAAAGCCCATGCTGACATTGGGTTGTTTATGTATGTCCTATTATTTGCACTCTGTAACGGATCCCCGTCGCAGTCCACTTGAGTGTTTCCATCAGTACACTGCTTACTCTAATCTGGACCTTCATATATCTGATTTTACCGCCGAATATTGTAACTAAAAAAAACAGACGAGACTAGCTCAGTTACACAGCTTGAACATGGAACTGTTTTTTTTTTTTAACAAACTCACCTAAATATATACACCAGGATGACATCTCTATAGCAATACAAACTGTACCCAGAAACTGAATTAACATAGCTAATTAACTAGTCGCTTAAAGAAGCCGAGGTGACTCCATGCCCACCTGGTCATTGTTGTGATTAATCAGGATTTCACTACAGGTCAGACTTGTTGTCACCAAGCTTCACACAGTAAATTATACATTATCACAAGTATAAACACAGGACACCTTCTCACAATAGCAGAAGCTCCAGTAGCAGATGGACCGTCTCCTACATTGTACAGAGGCCAATGTGATCATCTCTTTCAATTAACAAGTCAAGTTCAGAATCAAACAAATAAGGAATAGTCTTTAGATATATTCTGGGAGATATTGTGGATAAATATTACCGTCCCATTTTAAGCAATCCAAGCCACATTTTCTCAGTCACCGTGTGCCCCTAATGGACACAGGGTAACTTAGACATAAGAGGTGAATGGGGAGCTGAAACAAGGGTTTCCCAACCTCTCCAAGGGAATCTGGGTTCCACAGGCTATCCTGTCACACACTCCTATGTGTAATTTGGTCAATAGAATTAAACACACTCTTACCAAAGGTTGTAAATGACTGCACAACAGAACGTATGCCACTGCATCCAAGGATAAAATACTTTGACCATGTAATGCAAAGGCTGGGCTCAGTGAAAGATATTGTAATATGGGGAAATATGAAGAGAAAAATAAGGTGACAACAGAGGACAAGGTAGATTGACAGTATGACAAATACAATGACCATGAAGCTGCAAGAGCTTAGGGACGAGTCGGACCTGACCAAATGACAAGCAACAAGCAGCTGTCTACCTGCTGCTTGTTTTCTAGCAGAGCGCATTCCCAAGTCCACAGGTCAAGTAGCAGGGCAAAGCGATCCACATTAACGTGAGCCCAGTCAGCGAGATTCACATCACCAGCTTCTCTTTTACTTGCTTTGAAATCTTAAGAAACAAAAACAAAGACAAAACTGAGAGTTCTTTAGAGGATGACGTGCTGAAGAAATCAAATGGTTTTGAGCAGCAACCATTGCTTATTTTATTTCCACTTGACTTATTGGCCAAGTAAAACCGTTTACTAGTAATGGCATACAGTGGAATAGTTATCAAGAATCACATAACTAGTATAGGAAACAAAGCAAATCATTGTTTACCGCAGTTTTGATATGTTTACATGCACTTCTTTTCATACTATGGGCCAGATTCACAGAGAGATACGACGGTGTATCTCCTGATACGCCGTCGTATCTCTGACTTACACTGGTCATATCTATGCGCCTGATTCATAGAATCAGTTACGCATAGATATGGCTAAGATCCGACAGGTGTAACTGTTACACCGTCGGATCTTTTTTTCAATTTGAAAATGGCGCGCGGGGCGTTCCCGCTGATTTACACTGAATAATATGTAAATCAGCGAGATACGCAAATTCACGAACGTACGCGGACCCGACGCAGTGTTGTTACGACGTTTCCGTAGCGGTTTTCCCGGCGTATACTTACCTCTGCTTCTATGAGGCGCAGCCAAGTATAGCCGTCGTTCCGCGTCGATTCTGATTTTTTTTACGTTGTTTGCGTACGCCGATTCAGAAACCCGCGCGTCGCAAGTTACGCTCACGTCGAAACCACTGACGTCCTAGTGACGTCAGTGGGAGCAATGCACCCCGGGAAATTTCGTGGACGGCGCATGCTCATTTAAATCAGCGCGGGAACGCGCCTGATTTAAATGGTACACTCCCCCTAGCCGCGGAATTTGAATTCCGCCGGGGATTTTACGATCCGCCGCCGCAAGTTTGGAGGCAAGTGGTTTGTGAATTACCCACTTGCCTCTCAAACTTGCAGCAGCGGATCTTAAATCAGATAGATCACGCGGATCTAAAGATCCGCTGATCTACCTGAATCTAGCCCTATATCATCAAGATGAATGGATGTTTACAGAATCATAAACTCCAGCACACTGCATTAGAATAAAGCATACTTCCACTGGCACACATTAATTATAGTGGCACACAAATGGTAGTTAATTTACTATTTTGTAAACTATTGTGGACCTGCCACCAGCTCACATCAATGCGCTGGTGGTCACCAGGATAGGGAGAGGAAAGTCTCCCCACAGTCCACACTGAGAACAAAGACAGTAATAAAATTACAACAAATATTCTAACCATTCCCTATTTTACATAAAACAAATAAAAGAAAAAGGTTTGGTTGAAGTTCTAGTCTGAGAGAAATCTTTCAGTAATAGATGTTGTTCAGGCAACACTAATATACTACTAAGAAAGTAAGTAGTGCGCTATATTAGTGATTGCAGTAATCTTTTAAGCCTCATACACAAGATAGGTTAACCAGAGGACAACAGTCTCAAGGACCGTTTTCATCGGTCAAAACCGATCGTGTGTGGGCCCCATAGATTATTTAACCATAGGTTAAAAAAATGTCAACTTGCTTTAAAATTAACCTATGAATTGGTAACCGATAGGTCAAAACCGATCGTTAGTAGGCATGGCCATCGGTTAAAAAACCCAAGCATGCTCAGAATCAATTCGACGCATGCTTGGAAGCATTGAACTTTTCAGGACGTCGTTGTGTTTTACGTCACCGCGTTCTGACACGATCGGTTATTTAACCTGTGGTGTGTAGGCGTGATGGACCATCAGTCAGCTTCATCGGTTAACCTATGACTACTGTCCTTCAGACCGTTGTCCTCTGGTTAACCTATCGTGTGTACGAGGCTTTAGAAGGGCACGGCTTAATATTACATTTTTTAATGTTGTTGGTACCCATTACATACAGAGGTTCATTTACTAAAGGCAAATAGGCTGTTCACTTTGCAAGAGAATGCACCCCAGAGCTTAGTGAATGTGATGAAGTTTCACTTTGCAAAGATTACACGCAAGGAAAAATTTTAAAAACAGCATTTTTGCTTGTACATTATTGGATAATGGAACTTATCAGAGCTTCACCTCATTAACTAAGCTCTAGGGTAAATTCCCATGAAAAAGTGAACAGCATTGGTGACCCGTCCATTAAGGGTGCACAGGCACTGCCCCCTTTATTACGCCACCCCCCTATATGTATCATGGATAGATTCATGCATAGCCCCCTATTCAGGCGCCCGGACCCTTTTAGGACGCCTTGCGCCTAAATTGCAGTGGTGTTGTTTTTCTTTAAGCACCTGATTAGAGCCATAGGCTCTAATAGTCTTCAAAATAGTGTGGACTTGGAGCACAGAGCATTGCGCTCGGAGCCCACCCAGATGTGTTAGAAAAGCAAATTAATATTCACTTTTCTAACACTAAACCGCCTCTCTGCCAATCAGGAAGCGCGCATCTAATACCCATCACCTGATTGGCTAAAAGGACAGGCGCTCCTTTTAGACGCCTAGCAGGAAGACAGAAGTGACGCATGGAGGACACAGCTCGCTGCTGCCTGACCCGCTGCCTGTCCCACAACTCCCTACCATCACCCGCTGCCTGACCTGCCACCAAGATAGGGTAAGTGTCGGTCAGACAGCGAGCGTGTGGGTGAGGGGGTCACAGTGGCTGCATTTGATAGGCACAATGGCTTCATTTGATGGGCACAGTGGCTGCATTTGATGGGCACAGTAGCTGCATTTGATGGCACAGTGAGGCCGCAATTGATGTTTTTTTTCCAGTATTTTTCAGAATTTTTCCGTTTGTTTGCACCTCCCCTCCCCCAAAAAAGATTTGAGCACCAGCCACCACTGGTGAACAGACTATTTGCCATTAGTAAATCTATCCCTGAGTTACACAAATAGGCTTTTCACTTTGCAAGGAAAGTTACACTTTGCAAGGGAGTTTGCCCCCAGAGTTTAGTGAATGTGTTGGGGTGACTATTTGCCTTTAGTAAATCCACCCCTAGGTCTATTAGTTTGGAAATGTCTGACATGATTTTGCGTTCTCAGAATACTTTTCTGAATCTCAAGTAAACAATATCTCAGCAGATACAGTGAGAGTGATCATAACTTATACTAAACTCACTTCTTTCTTTCAAAATGAAAAGAGTTGCTAGAAGCAGTAGTTGATGTTGTAACTCCTGCAGATCATCAAATGCCACATCATACACTATGAATGCTCCTTTTCGATCCTGAGTGTGAATGATGCCATCTTTAATTATGTAATAGTCATTATGATTCTCCACGTCCGAAAACTCCATGAACTGTACACTGTGTACCTGTTAGTGGGGATACAGATACCATATAAGAGATAAGTCCAGAGAGATTTGCAAGCTAGTGGTATAAAATTAGTAATTGGTACTCCAACACACCTTCTATTGTTGTACATAAAGATATTCCTTAGACTTGCAGCTGATCTGAGAACACGTCAGCTGTGTGTACATTAAAAATGACTGTTGTCCAGTGGCAGCCCATCCATATGGGGGCGCACAGGCGCCGAACCCCCTATCCATGCATCCGGCCCCCTTATCTACATGCAGGGTGCTAGACGCATGGATTCCAATGGGGGATTTTTTTTTTAAAGCACGTGATTAGAGGCTAATCGGCTTTAAATAAGGGTGGGCTCAGGGCGCAGAGCACTACGGCCGCTATATTCACTATTGTCACACTGATTCTGCCTCCCGAGACCCGTTTCCCAATTGGTCGAAAGGAGAAGCTACCCTATTGGCTGAAAAAGTGCACGTTTTGCCACCCCCCCAGTACCCCCCCCCCCCCCCCCACACACACACACAAAAAAACACTGCCGTTGTCTAGCTAAATCCATATAGAGCCTTTTGGATAGCTCTGAAAAAAAGCCAATAATAATACAGCCCATGTTGCCCTGGCTCCATTAATTGCAACACAGTGGTGCAGTGAGTAGCACTTTCGCCTAGCAGCAAAAGGTTCGCTGGTTCGTATCCCAACCACGACACCATCTGCCTGGAGTTTGCATGTTCTCCCAGTGTCTGCGTGGGTTTCCTCCGGGTACTCCGGTTTCCTCCCACACTCCAAAGACATTCTGGTAGGTAAATTGGATCTCGTCCAAATTGGCCCAGTATATATATGTATATATGTGTGTATGACTGTGTGTCCCTAGCGTGTCATGATCCTACGGGGTAATAATGACCGCACCAGCCAAGCAGATACTGGCTGGAAAAAGCGCCCAGAGGCGATTCAGTTCGCATGCGTTGCGCTATACAAGTCATTCATTCATTCATTCATTCATTCATTGCCCTCTATTTAAGCCCAACTCAGATGTGTTAATGTACATACAAACATGAAAGGAAGACTGCAAAGTAACAAGAAGTTGCAGTGCTTCCCACAAAGCTATACAAGAAGCCTGAGGAATCTGGCTGCAAGATTTTGTATAAAACTCGGATTAGGGTAATCAATCAAGCATAGTTGTAATTCTGTCTGTAAAGCAACAGCAGTTTACCAACTATTGTCACTTGCTGCCTGAATTTGCTCTATATTTTATAAATACACATCCCTTCTATAATCACATCTAGTTTCTCAGACCTTATTCCTATAAATTTCAGTGGCAGAATTCAATTTTATATAGTCGTAGCCTAAAACACACAGTGCAAACATGACAAAGTACTTTATACATTTCACACTAGAACTTGCTCACCACAAAAGATAATGCACTGCTAAATCGCAACGTACACTATATTGTCAAAAGTATTGGGACACCTGCCTGTACACGCACATGAACTTTAGTGGCACCCCAAACTCACTCATTCATGTCTTTATGGACCTTGCTTTGTGCACTGGTCCAAATCATTTGGTGGAGGGGGGATTATGGTGTGGGGTAGTTTCTCAGGGGTTGGGCTTAGCCTCTTAGTTCCAGTGAAGGAAACTCCTAAGGCCTCGTACACACGACCGAGTTCCTCGGCAAAAACCAGCAAGAAACTTGCTGGGAGATATTTTTTTGCCGAGGAAACCGGTCGTGTGTACACTTTCGTCGAGGAAACGGTCGAGAAACTCGACGAGCCAAAAAGAGAGCATGTTCTCTATTTCCTTGATGGGAATGGAGAAAATTGGCTTGTCGAGTTTCTCAACGGCTTCACAAGGAACTCGACGAGCAAAAGGATGTGTTTCGCCCGTCAAGTTTCTCGGTCGTGTGTACGAGGCCTAAGGCGTCAGAATACCAAGACATTTTGAACAATTTCATGCTCCTAACTTTGTGGGAACAGTTTGAGGATGGCCTCTTCCTGTTCCAACATGACTGCACACCAGTGAACAAAGCAAAATCCATAAAGACGTGGATGAGTAAGTTTAGAGTGGAGGAACTTGTCCTGACCTCACCATGATAGAACACCTTTGGGGTGAATTAGAGTGGAGACTGTGAGCCAGGCCTTCTTGTCCAACATCAGTGCCTGACCTCACAAATGCTTCTGGATGAATGGTCAAACAGTCCCATATACACACTCCTAAACCTTGTGGACAGCCTTCTCAGAAGAGTTGAAGCTGTTATAGCTGCAAAGGGTGGGCCAAGTCGATATTGAACCCTACGGACTAAGACTGGGATACCATTAAAGTTTATGTGCGTGTTAAGGCAGGTTTCCCAATACTTTTGACAATATAATATATATGTGTGCTTAAAGCATATATCAGGGGGAAAAAAGCAAAACATATGAATGAAGTAAATATGTAAAATACATGCACATTTCCCTGTGTTTTATCTTTTTAAAGATGCACTCAGCTCCTAAGGTTTGTTGTGGGCTGACAGCACACAGCATTGTTGTAGACAAAATTGGTTTCAGCCCGGCTCAGTTGTCTTTAGCTTCTCAACTTCTCAAACCCTCCCCCTATCCTTTTCTCCACAGCATAGAGACAAATTATTCTGTGGCCCAAATATAAGAACTTAGATGGTTCATTTGACTCCTTAAGATAACACAATAAATCTGGCTATAGGTGGTGGGATTTTCATTTCTGCAGCCACATCCCTTCCAGAAGAACACACCGTGATTATCGTTAGCATCTATAGCTGCTGGCAATAATCGCATGAAAAATCGGACATGCTGGTTGTACCCAAGTCGAACGATGGATCGACTTGGGTACAATCAGCCTGCCCATACATGGTTCGAATCTCAATTGGTCTCTGTTAAGCTGGCTGAGATTTGAACCATCTATGGCCAACTAAGGCCTCGTGCACACGATAGGTTAACCAGAGGACAACGGTCTGGAGGACCGTTTTTATCAGTCCAAACCGATCGTGTGTAGGCCCCATAGGTTATTTACCTTAGGTTAAAAAATACACAACTTGCTTTAAAATTTAACCTATGGATTGGTAACCGATAGGTCAAAACCGATCGTTAGTACGCACAACCATCGGTTAAAAATCCACGCATGCTCAGAATCAAATCGACGCATGCTTGGAAGCATTGAACTTATTTTTTTTTCAGCACGTCGTTGTGTTTTACGTCACCGCGTTCTGACACGATCGGTTTTTCAACTGATGGTGGGTACGCACGACGGACCATCAGTCAGCTTCATAGGTTAACCTATGAAAATGGTCCTTCAGACCGTTGTCCTATGGTTAACCTATCGTGTGTACGAGGCCTTAAGGGTGCAAAGAACACACAGCTCTGAGTTTGACAAGATCAACAGATATTTTTGCACAAAACACATCCATTGGTATATTTAACAGATCATTATTAGGGTTTTCATGCATTTTAAGTTTCTTCAACAGTAAATATACCCTTATCACACTATAAATGAACTTCTGCTATCTAAGGATTACCCTGACAAAACACAACTAAATAGTAGAAAAGCAATTGCTTGAAATACACCTTTGTGAGGAATACCTTGAAATCAGCTGGGGTTTGGTGCATATACTGATGAGATCTTAGTCCTCCTGGGACACCTGATCCTCCCTGGGCTGCAGTTACCCAACTTGTCTCTTCTCCAGCACAGCGTTCCAGATTTCCGGAATTACTTACAAGACTGGAGTTATCAATTGTTAGAGTTCTTTCAACTGACCGGAAATAATTTAGATGTCCAAGGCAAGTGCGCTAAATTCAGGGATGAAACAAATAAGGTCATGTTCAATTATATAAATTCTAGTTTTAAAATGATCAATTACACAGAATTGTATATTACCATACCCCAGTCAATAGAATATCTACAAATGTTAGCACTGAAAAGTGGCATGTGTATACACTACAGGGTGGTACTGCATGTGCTTCAGTTGACTGCAAAACCATACTTACATACTACATAGCATGCATTATTGTATGGAATTACTATATAGTATGTATATCGCCATGACTTGAGCCTTTGCTGCTGGTGTTTGCCACCTGCCCAGCTTCAGGACACATATGGTGTGTCTACAATCAATGAATGTCACTAATAAAATGTAGTAGAATTACTGGGAAACTGAATAGCTGCAGCTAACAGGCCCCTTTCAGCAGCATAGGAGAGTGTTTGCAAGTGAAAAGACCACAGAGTATGAATAACAACCCCACTACATTCAGTTGAGGACATTTGCAATGGTATAACTATCCACAAATAGCTTGCCATATTCTCTGGAAGAAAAGCAGAAATGGAGATGCTGACCATAGCAAATATTTTTTAACTTTCAGTGGAAAAGTGCTAGTTAGAATATGATTGATATGGACAACAACTCTTCTTTAATTGTTTTGCTTATGTAGAGATTTAGAGATTTTCTAAATGGGAACTAATAAGTACAAAGACCACATAATTACAGTGGCAAAGGGAGTGGATTGAGTGACTCTAAAATATCATGCACCTCATCCCGGGTATTGAAAATAAATGGAAATAAGAGGATGGGATTATAGCGGTGCTCAAATAATCAAATGTACATATAGAATACAATTTTATAATTCTTTATCATTACATAAAATAGAAAAAACGTTAAATAAAAATAATTGACAGATCATATGCAATTTGCTTTTTATTGGTCGCTGGTGTCCCACAAGGGCAAAGATGGTCAACAGTAGGTGTTATATCCCAACATGTTTCACCAGAATTGGCTTCCTCAGGGGATTATTTAGGACCACCAATATTAACACAGCTTTAGCACATGATGAAATACAAAGAATATAAAGAGGAAAACAGGTGTACATACATATAAAAATACATATATAAATCTAATAACATCTGCCATGACTTAAAAGATAGATACCCACCTCCACCAATCCTCGTCAAAGAGCACAAGACAGAAGGCCCCGCCAACCCAGCCAAGCAAATACGGGGGGGAAGCCTTTGCTTGGCTGGGTTGGCAGGCTTTCTCTCTTGTGCTCTTTGGCGAGGATTGGTGGAGGTGGGTATCTATTTTTGAAGCTATGACAGATGTTATTAGATTTATTGACCAAGACAGAAAGCCCCTCCAACCCAGCCAAGCAAAGGCTTCCCCCCGTATTTGCTTGGCTGGGTTGGCGGGGCCTTCTGTCTTGTGCTCTTTGACGAGGATTGGTGGAGGTGGGTATCTATCTTTGAAGCCATGACAGATGTTATAAGATATATATATATTTATGTACACCTGTTTTTTCCTCTTTATATTCTAAAATTGACGATAATTTATTTGTATTTCATCAGTGCTAAAGCTGTGCTAATATTGGTGGTCCTAAATAATCCCCTGAGAAAGCCAATGCTGGCGAAAAATGTTGGGATATAACACCTGTTGACCATCATTGTCCTTGTGGGACACCAGTAAAAGGCAAATTGTATATGATCTGTCAATTAATTTTATAGAACTTTTTTCTATTTTATGTAATAATAAAGAATTATTAAATTGTATTCTATATGTAAATTTGATTATTTGAACCCCGTTATAATCCCATCCTCTTATTTCCATTTACACATAATTACAGGTGATTGAGTGATCTTTGTATATTATCTATTTAACAAATCGGTGTCATAATTAACCAGCTCAAACACAATAAAATGTATAGCCTGTATACCAACCTGCAGGAATACTTGTTAATTATAGTGCAGAAAAACACCAACCTTTGATTCATTTGTAAAAATTACTATATCATGCTCTGCACCAAAAACGTAAAGTACACAGTATGTCCAGCAAATGTTTTTTTTTTGGTTTTGGATAAAGTGAGGAAGGATTAGAACCCCTAAAGGGTTTACATTGCTATCCAAGGATTCATTCAAGAAATTTCCCTTACGTATTGTCACAGTGATAACAATAATAAAAATCCTCTGCGCTACTATGAAGTGTGATAGCAAATAAAATGTGTATTTTATAAATTGTGTATGAGGTTGCCGCTTAACACAAATAGTGTTCCCACATATAATATGAAAATAAATAATAAAATAAAAAATAAATAAAAAGGTGAAGAGCTACTTCCTCTCAATTAAATAACATGAAAAGTGCTATAACAATGATAATATTGCCACCCAGTGGCTACATTTAAAATAGCAATATACCGCCTAAATACGCAACAATAGTGGTGAGACCCTCCTATGAAAATGTATTGAAATCAAAAAACTATATAAAACTATTCTTAATATTAAAATAAAAACATAATACAGTGAACATGACCACCTAGTGGCAACAGTGATAATAACAAATTGTTACAATCAGTCCATTGGAAGTAAACATGCCAAAAGCTTTCCGTGGCAAAGATTAAATTCTTTAGTGAATAAGTAAGTATTCTTCACAATAACACGTGCCCTCCACCGGTCAAGGTATGCGCTTACCTCCCCAAAAGACCCCACACAGAGTCTAGTCGCGCCTTCCCCTCAGGGGTACAAATCCTCTGTATGACCGCTGCTCTGGTGTTCTTTGGACTCTCATACAGCACAGACCTTAGTACTCCAAATGTATAGCACTTTTCCTGTTATTTAATTGAGAGGCAGTAGTAGTCCACCTTTTTTATTTTTATTTTTTTCACAGTGATAACAGCTTCACCAGACAGAAAGTGAGGGAAAATATGCAACTGGAACCTAGACAGCATTACAAACTGTTGTCACTGACAATCAAATAGCCATGCCTTCCCCTCCGATTGATTTACACTTAATTTTAATTGGATTCAATCAAACTAAGTCTATCAGCCAGGGCAAAAACCAAATCGACTGTTTTTCATCAATAAGCAACTTTGTTTATGAAGGTTTACTACTGAAATATTACAAGTTACTATTCTATCTTCACTATCAATCGAAATCAACGTCCCCCTGTGTGGCATACCAATTTAAAGGGTTGTCGACTATAGATCTATTCCTCCTATTGGAAAAGATTGAGTTGGAAATAAATCAATTATTTATCTAAATATATATGGCCAACATAAGGGAGCCCTAGATAACATTAAATACCCAAGAAGGGTTTTAATCCTCCCTCACGCTATCCAAACTTTAAAATATAGCATTTGGAAGAACATACACTTACACTTTCATTTTAGTTTACTATATGCAGGAAATAACAGAATAATATTTGCACCTTCAACAGTAAGAGCCGGTTCACAAAGGGGCGACCTGGGATCCGACTTGAAGTTGCCCCAAGTCGTCCCAAGTCGCGTGGTTGAGAAAATCAATTGAAGTGAATGGAGCCGTCTTAATACACACTACTGCAGTCGCTTCGACTTCAGAAAAGGTTCCTGTACTACTTCAATCCGACTTCTAGGCAACTTGTAAGCAACTTGTACCCATTGATTTCAGTGGAAGTTGCCTCAGAAGTCGGATCACTGTCTTAACTGAAGCAACAATACAGGAAGAGAACATACATTTCTCAGGCAAACAGCTCCCTCCCCCCTCCCAGCCACAGAGCTGATTGTTGTTTGATTGGCCACTGGAAAGCCTCCTGTCCTGGAGGTGACTTGAAGTTGCCTTGTACTGTCCTGGAGGCAACTTGAAGTTGCCTTGTAAGTTGCCTGATGATTTATACTCAAGTCGTGTTCAAGTTGCCTCCCAAAGTCGTGCTGGAAGTCGTGTTGCCCCTGTGTGAACCGACTCTAAGGCCGCGTACACACGGTCGATCCATCAAATGAGAATGGTCCGACGGACCGTTTTCATCGGTTCACCGCTGAAGCAGACTGATGGCCTGATGTGCCTACACATCATCGTTCCAAAAACCGATCGAGTCAGAACGCGGTGACGTAAAAAAACACACGACGTGCTGAAAAAAACGAAGTTCAATGCTTCCAAGCATGCGTCGACTTGATTCTGAGCACGCGCGGGTTTTGAACCAATGCTTTTGTATACTATCGGTTTGGACCTATCGGCCAGCGGTCCATCGGTTCGATTTTAAAGCAAGTTCTCTAACTTTTGTCCGAAGGACAAAAGACCGATGGGGCGTACACACGATTTGGACCGATAAAACAGAACTTCGATCCGTTTTCATCCGTTTCGACCGATGGTGTGTATGCGGCCTAACATTATTTATTTTTAAACTACCATTTGTCAATCCAAAAAAGATAATATTTTTTTCTTTATTACAGCTTTTCGAAATAGAAAAAAAAAATCATTATTAATTTACACGATTGCCATAAGAAAGCCTTGTCTATCCTTAAAAAAATGATTAATGTATTATTTGGGTATCATAAGTAATGACGCTTTTTTTTTTTTAAATCAAAAGGCCTATAGCCAACATGTAAAAACTAAAGGGACTATACTGGTACAGGAGTGGTTAATCTTAAATCCTAAAATGAAATGATTATAGGGGTGGGAATGAGGATCACTTTATCACTTAACTGTCCCCACTGTTTCATTTAAGGCATAGAAAATGACTTTACCTGAAGTTCTTTAACTCTGAGATGACGTAGATAGAGAAGAGATAAGTAAGCACCTTTCATCATTACAGGATCTTTGTTGTTATCTTCCGCCTCGTCTAATCCCAGTAATTGCAGGGTGTTCTGGAAACTGTACCTTAATAAAACAACATAACACAAATAAAACAATAAGACGTTTATACTACAGTAGTACAGCATCTGGCAGAGGTACAGATACAACTCGACATTTTGATTCTTCGATATCTTCTTTCTTTAACTTTTATTCCAGTTTTGTTGGGGAAGAAAAATCCCCTTCAAGTAAACTATATACCATGCAAGGAATTTAGCAAATTTATTTGTAGATTGATACCTTTTTATATTTTCTTGTATTGTGTTGTATTATTTTCTTTTCTGTTTCAAAAGTGAAGTTTTCCTTAAAGTGAACTAAACTAATTTTTAAAAACCTTTGTTCGAAATGATCAAGTACATTGTGGCACTGTATTGTTTGTTTGTTTTTTTAAGTCTCTTACCATTCTTTCCAGGCTTCTTTTTTTGTCCTGTCAAGCTCCATATCCTCCAATGATGTACTAGTGTAGAGCATGCAGTGCTGTTATTTCTGAGCATGTCACCTGCCCTATGCATACTACAGTTTCCAGAGAACTGAATGTGTCTGCAGGTAGATGTGAAGTGCATCTCGGCAGCAAATAGGAAAGGGTGGCTACGTTCACATAAACACAAGGGGACATAGAACTGTGCTAGTACCAGCAAATGGGGGAAAACTCAGCCACAGCTCAGTAAACTCCTTGCAACCTTTGGAGGAACTCTACAGAACTCTGGCTGAGAATGACTGGCCTACAGAATATTTTGCAATTTACATCCCCTGCATTTACGTTGTTTTCTGTGATGTTCCAATTCCCAAAAACCTCAAGAAAAAGTTAAAGTTCATCTAAAGCCAAAAATATTTAAGTCTTGGATTTAGTAGGCAATAGTTAAAATCCCTGTTCAGGTTCTGTGCACCATAAAAGACAATTGCCTACACTTCCTGTCCCATTAATGCAACAAGAAGTAAGAGGAAAAATTCCCAAAATAATAGAAATCACATGTTGTAACCCAAACAAGTGACCCCACTGGAAAATGTATTCTCAGTTTCTGTTTCAGTGACACCTTCACGTGTTGTGTTTCCCCTTACTTTTAGTTCTGGTGGCAATGGAGGGTGAATCTCCCCAGATGTTCTAACCCTTTCCTACTCTATGCAATAAAACAAAGTTTTGGCCTCAGATAAAATTTAGGAATAGTCTTTAACATACATGACTATTACTACCCATTATTACCCAGCTTGTTTTTTCTGCCTTGAAGACACAGGTCGCCTATTAAGACTTGCAATGTCTAGGTCCTTATCATCGCTTTCATGAGGTGATCCATTGGTTGTGTTTACATCCTAAATCAAGAAAAAGTTCCTAATTAATCAAACGAAAATTCACAAATAGTGCATAGTAAGATGATATTTAAGGAATAACTCTCTTGATTGAGCATGCCTACCTGAAGCAGGTCCAGGGGGGTGTAAATTTTTACCCAGATGTCATGGGTGTTCTTAACTGATACGCTGTGAACAGAGGATGGTTGTATTACTTGTGCTGCATGCTCCTGTAGCACCTCCATCGCTTTCTCTGCACTTGTCACCTAGACAGCAGGTAATAAAAACATGGCCAATTACTTTTCCTAATGGGCATGTCCTGTCTGTGAGTATCAAAGTTATGCAGGGCCAGGGGTCATGCTAGCTGACAGGTGCTATGGGCCATACACTAATGACTTCAATCCTTAAAGATACATTCAGGACATGTACAGGGAGTGCAGAATTATTAGGCAAATGAGTATTTTGACCACATCATCCTCTTTATGCATGTTGTCTTACTCCAAGCTGTATAGGCTCGAAAGCCTACTACCAATTAGGCATATTAGGTGATGTGCATCTCTGTAATGAGAAGGGGTGTGTTCTAATGACATCAACACCCTATATCAGATGTGCATAATTATTAGGCAACTTCCTTTCCTTTGGCAAAATGGGTCAAAAGAAGGACTTGACAGGCTCAGAAAAGTCAAAAATAGTGAGATATCTTGCAGAGGGATGCAGCACTCTTAAAATTGCAAAGCTTCTGAAGCGTGATCATCGAACAATCAAGCGTTTCATTCAAAATAGTCAACAGGGTCGCAAGAAGCGTGTGGAAAAACCAAGGCGCAGAATAACTGCCCATGAACTGAGAAAAGTCAAGCGTGCAGCTGCCAAGATGCCACTTGCCACCAGTTTGGCCATATTTCAGAGCTGCAACATCTGTGGAGTGCCCAAAAGCACAAGGTGTGCAATACTCAGAGACATGGCCAAGGTAAGAAAGGCTGAAAGACGACCACCACTGAACAAGACACACAAGCTGTAACGTCAAGACTGGGCCAAGAAATATCTCAAGACTGATTATTCTAAGGTTTTATGGACTGATGAAATGAGAGTAAGTCTTGATGGGCCAGATGGATGGGCCCGTGGCTGGATTGGTAAAGGGCAGAGAGCTCCAGTCCGACTCAGACGCCAGCAAGGTGGAGGTGGAGTACTGGTTTGGGCTGGTATCATCAAAGATGAGCTTGTGGGGCCTTTTCGGGTTGAGGATGGAGTCAAGCTCAACTCCCAGTCCTATTGCCAGTTTCTGGAAGACACCTTCTTCAAGCAGTGGTACAGGAAGAAGTCTGCATCCTTCAAGAAAAACATGATTTTCATGCAGGACAATGCTCCATCACACGCGTCCAAGTACTCCACAGCGTGGCTGGCAAGAAAGGGTATAAAGGAAGAAAAACTAATGACATGGCCTCCTTGTTCACCTGATCTCAACCCCATTGAGAACCTGTGGTTCATCATCAAATGTGAGATTTACAAGGAGGGAAAACAGTACACCTCTCTGAACAGTGTCTGGGAGGCTGTGGTTGCTGCTGCACGAAATGTTGACGGTGAACAGATCAAAACACTGACAGAATCCATGGATGGCAGGCTTTTGAGTGTCCTTGCAAAGAAAGGTGGCTATATTGGTCACTGATTTGTTTTTGTTTTATTTTTGAATGTCAGAAATGTATATTTGTGAATGTTGAGATGTTATATTGGTTTCACTGGTAAAAATAAATAATTGAAATGGGTATATATTTTTTTTTTGTTAAGTTGCCTAATAATTATGCACAGTAATAGTCACCTGCACACACAGATATCCCCCTAAAATAGCTAAAACTAAAAACAAACTAAAAACTACTTCCAAAAATATTCAGCTTTGATATTAATGAGTTTTTTGGGTTCATTGAGAACATGGTTGTTGTTCAATAATAAAATGAATCCTCAAAAATACAACTTGCCTAATAATTCTGCACTCCCTGTATACTGAAAGTCCCCACTTGTTGCCATGCTCCAATGATGCATTTCACTCTAAATTGGGCTTAGTTATTGATAACTTAGCCCAATCAGGGCAAAATGCATCATTGGGGCATGGCTACAGGCTGTAACTGTCAATAAACAGGTCCCAAATAAGCTTATGTTTGGGGATTGATGTCATAATGTGCAACCTTTTTTGTGCATGGGCTTGCAATACTTTTTACATGATTGGAAATGTTTTTTTGTTTTTTTTTAACAATCAGGAGTGCTTTATTAAATAATAAAAAATACATCATACAAGAAAGAAAAGTAAAACAAAACTGTTTGACATGGCATAACATAAGTATAAACAGTACATAAACATCCAAAAAACATCTATAAGCATACCAGATGAGATAAATAACATTTAGGGCTCTTTCACACGTCCGTTCAGTTTTTCAGATCAGTTTTTTTTTCATCAGTTGATCAGTTTTTCGTCAGTTTTTCGTCAGTTTTTCGTCAGTTTTTCCATCCGTTTTTCCATCCGTTTTTGCATCAGTTTTTCCATCCGTTTATTCATCCGTTTTTTTTTTTTTTTTTTGGGGCTTTTTACATAGAAAAACTGATGTTAGCGGAACGGATGATAAACGGATCATCCGTTAACGTCCGTTTTTCGTCCGTTCCGTTTTTTAGACGGAAGAAAAATAGGGTTTTCTTCCGTCCAAAAAAACGGAACTGAACGCAGACGGATGCTAACGGACGTTAGCGGATGCTCATCCGCTAACGGACGCTAGCCCATAGGGAAGCATTGCAGTCCGTTAACGGACGTCCAAAAAACGGACGAACGGAACGGACGTGTGAAAGAGCCCTTACTACAATCCTATAGGGCCGATAATAGAAATCACATTGTGGGAGAAGCTGAATTACACCAGAGGGAAATGGGTACCTGTGGGAAGGGGGAGGGAAAGAGTCACAAGCTAAGGACAGGGAGTCATGGGACACCTCCATCCACTTACCAATGAGAGAGAGAGGAACTCAGCAGAACTCTACTAGGAGGTTCACGGCTACCAAACCTTGTCATACAACCAAGGGCATTAATGATGTACTGATGTACATCAGTTTGTAAAGGGGAAGCGCGGCATAAATCTTGGCTTCCCAGCAAAAAAAAAAAAAAAGAGGGAGGAGTGGGGGAAGACCACTTACAGAGAATTTCCTTCTTGGCGCAGAATAGAAAGATATCAGTAATTTACTAGGACAGAATTTTTGAGCAGAATCAGGGATCCTTAACAGGGCCAGTTCATGAGACATAAGGATTGACAGCGAAAGCCTAAGGTAATAAGCTCAAAAATTTCAGACCAAAAGGCGTGAATCCTAGGGCACTCCCAGAACACGTTAAGTAGGTAACCAACTGAGTCTGGCAGCGATGACAGTTAGGGTCTTTACCTGGGTACATTTTGTGCAATCTCACTGGGGTATAATATACTCAATGTAAAAATGTTGTTTGCATCAATTTATCTCTAGAGGAGATTACCAGCTTGGGACATTGATTAGGACAGTCCTCCTAGTCCTCCTTATTCAAGGAGGGGACATCCTGTTTCCATAGATCCCACAATCTCTCAATTTTAGGGAAGTCAGTAATGAGCAGGGCCCCATACAATGCAGAGAGTGGTTTCTCAAGATCCTCCTGGGATCAAAAGGGTCTAACTGGAGGAAAGGCTGAGTGGGAAATTGAGCTCTGGCAGGGTGGCGAAATTTAATATATTAAAAAAACATCCAACCCGGGAGGTGGAATGCCCTAGAGAACTTGTAAAAGGCCAACAGCATAATATCCCTGTTTAATACCATAGCACACCCACATGATTGGATAATTCACGCAATTTAGTCTTTTTACCTGGAAATTCTCAACTCCTTAGTAAATCAGCCATGTTTTTCTCTTATAATTTCCAGTAAAGAATTGAGAGGGTCGGGGGGAATCAATTAGGATCTCAGGCAGTGCATATGTGTTGGCAGTATACATGCTGACAAAAGGAGAGCACAGATGACTGTGGTAGTTTACAGCTTCCTGTGTATTGTGCAGATGCAAAGCTGGATTTGGGTCTTGATGCAGTGCACTAACTGCAGTGAAGGTTACAAATCTGGCTTTGCTGTCTGGAAGGGTCTCAGGATGACAAGGCTGTCTTGAAATGTCAAATAGTTTGTCAGTTAAAACTGTACTGTGAATCTGAACATGTATTTGAACTGTACCAGCAGGTTAGCATTAAATTATATCTGCAAGTACATTTTGGAGCAGAAGCTGTGCTCGTCAAAAGGAAGAAAAAGTTTTGGTAGTACAAAGATGAAGGAGCCAGAAAAAAATGGAAACTACTAACTGCATCTTTTAAAAAACTGAATCTAATACACAGCAGCAATTAGACTCGATTTTCAGTAAATAAAAAAAAAATCAACTTTTGAAAAAATGAAAGTGCTGTGTAAGTGTTAAGCACTGTTTGAAACTTGGCTAAAGCCTGCTGAAGCCTACTAACAGCTAATTTAAAACCACAGACATCATCCCCATTAAAAGCTGCATTTGATTCTTCTAGACTAGAGCTGAAGGATGCCTTAAGCACTTCCAGAAAGCTGTTCCATGCTGGCTGAAATCTTTGTAAATGCTTGCTGTAAGCAGTACTCGTCACACTAGTGTTTACAAACTGACAAATGGGTGACCTACTCAATCCACCTAAAGTGCCGTGTCTAAACGGTCACTAAAAGCTTTATTCGAAAAAATGGTAGTGAACAAGGCCCGCAAGGCTGAAACACGTTTACATCTGCTGCCTGTGTCTTTCATAGAGAATCAATCAATTGTGAAGATTTTAAAGAGCAAGCGAGGAGTTGCGGACCATCTTTTCTCATGATTGCTACATGCTGTGCGACTGCCTCTCCGCACCCAGGTAGCTCTAAACAATCTTCTGATCATACTGGGTAGTAGCACCCTACGTCTGCTTTAATTTATGGACTAAAAGCTTTAGTTCTTAGGCATTGCATTGCTATTCCTAGTAACTGTCTACATTTTCTTTTAGGAAAACATTTAAAAAGCATTACCTGGTTTGGCAATAAGGTGCACTTAAAAAAAAGATTTGCAGAGCTATTTGTCTTGTGAAACTGCATGTATATTTGTTCTGTGAGAATGGAGGCAATAAAAAAATACATATTCTCAGGCTCTAGATCAAATTATTTTTTAAGTATACGGAATAGAGTGAATCAGGGAAATACTGCATTATAGCCACTAGATGGAGCTGACAGTCATAGTATACGGAATAGAGTGAATCAGGGAAATACTGCATTATAGCCACTAGATGGAGCTGACAGTCATAGTATACGGAATAGAGTGAATCAGGGAAATACTGCATTATAGCCACTAGATGGAGCCGACAGTCATAGTAAATATTTATTTTGTATTATCACCATCAGTGGCCATATTGCAGTATTTTTCTGTATCACTCTATTCTGTATGAATGAAAAATATTTGATCTGGGGAGAAAATAGCCTGATAACATTTGTTTTTGCCCCTTTCACACAGAACCAATAGACATGCATTTTCACAGGTCGAATAGCTCTACACATTCTTTTATACATATGCCCCATTGTGATGTATTGTATAAAAAATAGACAGATGGAAAATTGACACAGGAATAAACATTGGCAAATAATATCACAATCTCAAAAATGCTACTATGCTTTTTTTTTTTTTAGTTGGAGCTGTGCCTTAAACAAATATCTTCTGATACACGTCCCCAGTTGTCCTTTGAGTACAAATATATTACTGTATGCACATGGATAAAGAGGATAAAGAACCTTTTGTGGCATACATTTCAGTGGAATACATCGCTGACATTTATACACGTCACTGACTTTAAATATAGTATACGCTTACACAGAGAGAAGTTGGCACCTAGGAAGCAAAAGCAGCTGCTGAAAGATTTTCTGTGTATATATTACTGCTGCTGTAATATAACAAGCAATGTAATCATTCAATTCCATCAACAGACCAATCACACATTTTTCTAAAAGCATAACATAACATTACAACAATTGATATGTATACATAGCAAACAACAAGCATACTGCATAAATGTAATAATATAGTACTGCAATAATATTTGGTACCTCTATGAACTGTGACTGCAGAAGGAGCAACTCATCCACCTTCTTATGCTGTTTTAATTTTATTAAAAATTTCTGCTGCCATGGATCTTTTTTCGGTTTAATCTGGAAAATGAATGTGCAACTATATTAATTATCATCAAAGAGCAACAGCAGATGCATCACATGACTTAACAGCCAGAAAACAATGCAACTACAAAGTTAGATTCTTTCTGGGCATTTAAGTGGCATTGTGTTCTCAAGTCAGATGATTCTATTCTGTGCAACTTACACCCTATGCTCCGTTATGTGTATGGGTAAAGCTCCAGTGAGTATATTTTTATTTCAGAACTTAAATGTACACAGGTTCGTATTCAGATCTCTACCAAATATAAGGATTACAGGCAGATATGGATATGCTGTATATTGTGCAATTTGTGTGCTTTACCACTTGACAAGCTTCAACCAACAGTGTCTTCTGGTGCATGATAGTCAATAGATTTTTTCCTTATATGGGCAAAACTTTTAGGATTCAGAGATGGTCATGCATTGACAATAGGCACCTTTAAAGTCACTCAAATATGCAAAAAATAATAAAAAGACATTTCTAAAAAAAAACACTCAATTACAGGACTTTCCCCCCCAAGTTTGAGTGAAAAATGTAATGTTTCACCACACAATACTTAAAGTGAACCTGTCATGTACCAAAATGTAACTAAGAAAATAATACTATAAATACAGATTCCAGGAGATGCCTACATGTATTTGAGATCATCTTCAATAGTCCCCATGTTCAAGCACACCAATTTAGTCCAAATTAGCACTACACCTAGTGCTGTCATTCAACAATCCAATGCCAGAACCCCAGTGGCCAACAGAAGCTCTTTCGTTGGACTGTTTAATGAGAGGCATGGTTTAGTTTTGGGAGGTGCGAGGCTTAGTGCCAACTGTGATCTACATCAAGGCCCAGTATATAGTCTGGCCCAAGAATCTAGAGGCTGCACAGAGCCTCAGAGATTACTTTAATGGTTAGCACTTTGTCAGGGCTGGGCTCAGCCTATACTTCTCAGAGCAGGCTGCTCAGCTGTCGGTTAATTGCCAGCTCCAATCTTTTCCACAGTGACTCACCTGATGATAATATCCTCCTGTTTGTCAGTCCTGCTGGTTACTTAAGCTGTTCAGTTTAGTTCCTCCCTGCCTTTGCCTTGGACAAACACATCCAGAGACTCTCTCCTGTGTACCTGTTGAAGACTTGCTTGGCCAACGTCCCTTCTGGTTCCTGATCCTGTTTGCTGTTCCACTACGCTGATTCTCCGGTTTCCTGATTTCCTGGCCTGTCCTTAAGTAAGCTGATCTCTGGCTCACTGACGTCCCAGCTTGTCTGACTATCCGTTCGGGTTACCATACTCTGGCTATGATTTGACTACATTGCTCTGTTTACCTTTTACTATTATTATTAATAAACAAGTGTGATTTAACTATACTTCTGTCTCGGTCTGATTCATGGTTTCTGACAGTAGGCGAAGGCCATGAATTCAGAAGATGCAGTCAATCCACTTGTTGGTAATATTTTCTCCAGATTGGATAAGCAGGATCACCGCATGGATCAATTTGCCATAACGTTACAGACGCTCCTGAGTCGCACGACTCACCTGGAATCTCCCACTGTGGCTGCTCCAGGACAACCTGTGTTGCAGGCCATCTCTGCTGCTGCTCCAGTCTCTGTGCAGGCACCTGCCTTGAGTATTACCTCTATAAGAAGTATGTCTGGTTCCGCTCTGCTTCCCCAGCGATTTGGGGGCGATCCATTTTAAAGCAGAGGGTTTCGCCCCCAGGTTGAGATATACTTTGAGATGTTGCCTCAGGCGTTTCCCACGGACAGAAGCAAAGTAGGTTTCATGATAGCAAATCCGTGACACAAAAACCCTTTGTCCTGAGCTACCCAGAATTTGTGGCTTCCTTCAAAAGGGTATTTGACATTCCCGCAGGCTCCACTTCTGCTGCCAAGAGCCTCATGTCCATCAAACAGAGTACGAGAACTGTTGCCAATTATGCCATTGAATTCCGTACACTGACAGCAGAGGTTACTTGGAACAATGAGGCCCTCGTGGCTGCCTTTTCTAATGGTCTCTCGGATACCAAAGATAAGATAGCAGCCCAAGATATACCTACTGAGCTGGAGAAGTTGGTCACATTTGCCATCCTCATTGACTCCAGACTCAGAGAAAAACTCTCTTTTTAAAAGGGCTTGCGGAAGCCTCCTGTACATTTGTCTCTGAGCTTTGCATTCACACCCTTGCCTCCCTCACCTCCCATGCCTCCTGGTACCGAGTCGGTCAGTGAAGTGGAACCCATGCAGTTGGCCTTTACATGTCTCTCTGCAGATAAGAGAACCCTTAAGAGGAGGGAGAGATTATGCTTTTATTGTGGCCAGGCAGGTCACTTTTTGAAGTCTTGTCCTACCCGTCCAGGGAACCCCTGAATCTTGAGGTCCTGTAGGGGACAGACCTTAGGTGGCGTTGTTTCATCCCCAGCTATCCAGAAGGATAAGCCCCTGGTTCCGGTTACCCTTTTTTGATCTGAGCCGTTCGTCGAGATACAGGCTCTAATCAACAGGCCTGTTCATTGATGCTGCCTTTGTATCTAAGCACTTGATTTCATTGCATCTTTGTGCCACTCCACTTGCCATTGAGGCTCTTGATGGGAGACCTCTACAGCCTACCCATGTGACTCATGAGACGGAGACACACATTTATACGGAGACACACAGGTGGATTCTATTTATCATCATTAGTCATTTAGGTCAACATTGGATCATTCAGAGATCCTCACTGAACTTCTGGAGAGAGTTTGCTGCACTGAAAGTAAAGGGGCTGAATAATTTTGCACGCCCAATTTTTCAGTTTTTTATTTGTTAAAAAAGTTTGAAATATCCAATAAATTTCATTCCACTTTATGATTGTGTCCCACTTGTTGTTGATTCTTCAAAAAAAATTACAGTTTTATATCTTTATGTTTGAAGCCTGAAATGTGGCAAAAGGTCACAAAGTTCAAGGTGGCCGAATACTTTCGCAAGGCACTGTATCTTCTTGAAGGTACCACTGTAGCGGTTCTCATTCTTACTGACCATAAGAATCTCACATTCTTGTCTGAGGCTAAACACCTCTCTTCCAGAAGGGCACGATGGGCTCTTTTCTTGTCAAGCTTCAATTACATTGTCTCATTCTTTTTTTTTCTCAAAAAAGGATGTTTATTGAATAGTATAAACATGCATGGTTACAAATATTACATCAGTTTCATTTCTCAGTCTCTGTATTACATCCATGCGTAAGCGTAAAATAATAAAATAACAAGAAGAACAAGCCACACATAAACTTCCGGAATGCTACCTTCTCTGCCCACTAAACCAGCTCATTTTACATCGAATGCAGTGTATGAGTATCAGCAAGCTCCCACATTCCCGGACCTACTCCATTGTACATGGGGGTGCTGTGCCCTGCCCTCTCCCTCCCTTGCAGAGTGCCTCAGATCCAGTCTTAAGTCCTTGCCCCTGACCTCTTACATTAGTAACCTGTCCAACACCAACTCGAGTGGAGCTAAACCCGGGGAATTTAGCCAGGGGGCCCACAACTTTTCAAACCTGCCCCACCTTTTCCTGTGTTGATATATGTATTTCTCTGCCTGTAGAGTGGATCCCATCTGGGCTATCCACTCTCCCAACCCTGGAGGCTCCGCGTCCTTCCAGTGCCTTAGGATTAGTTTGCGGGCCTGGAAAAGGGCCCTACCAACTGCCTTTTTGTGGTTATCCTCCAGCGGAATGTCTTCTATGATACCCAGTATACATACTTTAGGGGTTTGCGGTATTTGAATCATGTTTAGTGTTGTGAGAACCCCCGTCCAGTATAGATGCAGCTTGGGACACCGCCACATCAAATGGATGAGGTCACCATGGTCCCTAGCACATCTAGGACAATTGTCATCCTCAGTCAGCCCCATCTTATGCAATCTGGCCGGGGTAAAATGTACCCGTAGAACAATGTACAGTTGTGACAAACGGTGTGCTACGTTGAGCGAGGCTCCCTGTATGGCCAGTAATGCTTCTTCCCACTGTTCCTCCTCAAAAACACCCACATCCCTTTCCCAAGAGTCCACCACCCTAGAGGGAAGGGCAGTACAGCTGTCAGTAGCATGGCATATGAGCTTGAGATGAAGCCCCTGAAGCTAGCTTTCCCAGTCATGAAGTGGAAGATCGGGGCAGGGGACAATGTCCAAGGGTTATTTCCAGCCTGGGCCCTGATGGCATGTCTCAACTGTAAGTAGGGAAAATACATTGTCTGGGGAAGATCGAACTTCTCTCGGAGCTCCGCAAAAGAAAGCAGACGGCCCCCAGAGAAGATATGCACCAAGTGTATAACCCCATACCTCCTCCACTGCTCACCACAGGTCAGAGACAGAAGTTCCTCGTAGTATCGGTTGTTCCAAATTGGACTGTGACCGGTAAACCCCTCTATGTTTTGTAATTGGCGGGTTTTATTCCAGACTTTCTGCATTAATGCATATGTAGGGAAAAGTTTATTGGACTTAGCGCATTGCAACGACTCGAGACCAGTTACCATATTATCCATGCCTGTCATGTGGTTTACTATGTCGACTATCGGGTCTCCCCTTCCCTTACTCATAGCCCGAGCTATATGTTGTAGTTGTGATGCCAGGTAGTACACCCAGGGGTTTGGGAGAGCAAGCCCCCCCACCTCCTTTGGCTTTTGTAGTTGTTCTAGCTTAATCCTGGGGGGTTTATTAAGCCATAGAAACGCCCTGAACAGGGAGTTAATAATTCTAAAAATCCTGAGAGGGATAACCATGGGGGTGTTGTGCAGAATATACAACAACTGAGGCATAAATACCATCTTCATGAGGTTCACTCTACCAACCAGGGACATTTTCAATTTTGACCATACCTTAATTTTGTCTCTAATCCTGCCTATCAAGGGAGTGAGATTTAGGGAGACATAATCGAGCGGTTGGGGGGTAACCCAGACGCCCAAGTATTTAAATTTAGTCGCCACCGGAATGTCAAGCAACGTGCGATCCTGCGGATTCGACGCATCCAAAAACATAATTGCGGACTTAGTCCAATTTATCAATAGTCCCGAAAAGGACCCGAAGGTCTGAATTACCGACATTGCTTCCCGGAGAGAACCCGACGTATCTCCCAGTAGTAGCATGGTATCGTCCGCGTAGAGCATAATTTTTTCATGTATTAACCCATACTGAAATCCCTTAATTAGGGGGTCAGAACGCACCAGTGCCGCCAGCGGTTCTATGGCAACCGCGAACAGCAAGGGCGACAGAGGGCACCCCTGCCGAGTCCCCCTGTATAGCGGGAAGGGAGGAGACACTCTGCCCTCCTCCCTAATAACCGCCAGAGGGGAGTCATACAGGAGCCGCACCCATGATTGGAACACAGGCCCGAACCCGAATCTAGATAATGTCGCCCACAGGTACTGCCATTCAATGCTGTCGAATGCCTTGTGGGCATCTAGAGACAGCAATGCTCTATCCCCCCCATTATCCGCCGTCGATTGCATGTTTACAAATAATCTCCTCAGATTAATAGCTGTAGATCGTTCCGGTATGAACCCTGATTGGTCTGAGTGTATTATCGCCGAGATCACCTTATTCAGCCTTGTTGCCAAGACCTTTGCTAGTATTTTTATATCACTTTGTAAAAGTGAGATTGGCCTATAGGAACCAGGATCCAATGGATCCTTTCCCGGTTTAAGCAGGAGTACTATGCTTGCTTGTCTCATAGAGTCTGGAAGTCGTCGTGCCTCTCTGGCCGCATTCAAAGTTTGAAGCAGCCTCGGGAGCACAACGCTCCCATATTGCTTGTATACTTCAACTGGTATGCCATCATCCCCCGGTGCCTTAGTATTGGGAAAAGAATTGGTTGCCTCTGTCATCTCCTCAATGGTAATGGGAGTCTCAAGGGACTCCGCCTGGGACTCCGTTAAACACGGCAGCTCTATCCCCTGCAGAAAGTCCCGAGTCTCCTCTCCAGTGTGTGTTTGCTTCGATTCATTTAAACTGGCATAGAATCTGGTCAGTTCCCTCATTACCAGGTCGGGGGTGTTCATCAACCTACCTCCCTCAGTTCTAAGAGCTCCGATAGATGGGGACGTCTGTTGTGATTGAACTATTTTGGCTAAGAGTTTGCCCGTTTGCTCCCCCTCCTCATAGAACGCCATTTTTGAAAAAAAACATTTTTTGTCAGCTCTAGAAGCGTCTAGTCTAGCCAATGCGTCCTGAGCCGCTATCCACGCCTCCCGGGAGCCCTCCCCCGAGTTAGCTATGTACTCCGCCTCTAAGTGTTTTACCATCTGTGCTACCTGGTCCCTTTGTTCGGTCGTGTTGTGTTTTATGGCATTCACCTCAGCAATAAAAACTCCCCTCAAGTAGGCCTTAAAAGCATCCCAAGCAGTGTCTGTTGCAGGATGATCTGCATGCCTCTGCCAGTAAGCCACTATGTCCTTCTCAATTTTCTCATGAGAAGGGAAGAGGTTGAGCCAAAAGGCATTAAGCTTCCACGGTGCTCTGGGAAGATTAGAAGGAGGCCTGACCCTCAGAGAAAGTAAAACGGGGGAATGGTCCGAGACGCACCGGGGAAGGTAATCTATATCCTCAACATATTGTGTGGCAGATGCCGAGCACAAGCACAGGTCGATCCTAGACAAGGACATATGTGTCTTGGAGAAGCAAGAGAATTGCCTCTCGAGGGGGTTTTTTTGTCTCCAGGGGTCCACCCAACCTACCTCCTCCATAAACTTAGCCATGGCCATTCTAGTCGTCCCCGGGGGTCCCCTCGGGGGGGGGTGTCTATCCAAGTATGGATTCATAATCCCGTTAAAATCCCCCACTACCACTAGCGGGGTTCCAGGATGTGATAGCTGAAAAGCAAGGAGGGACCTCAGTATCTGCGGGTTGAATGGGGGAGGAACATAAACTGCAGCCAGAATGAATGACAGTTGATATACTCTACACAGCAGAAACACATATCTTCCCTCCTGATCAATCTTAGAATCCATACAGTGAAAATCCAGGGATTTGTGTATCAATACACTCACACCCCTTGAATATGAGGTGTGAGTGGAATGATAAGTCCAACCTGCCCAGGCAAATCCCAGCCACGACCTAGTGTCCGGAGTTAAATGTGTCTCCTGCAAAACGCAAATAGCCGGGAAGTGCTTCCTAAGGGAGGTGGAAACCATAGTCCGTTTAAGTGGTTCTCCCAAGCCCCTCACATTCCACGAGACTACAGCAATTCCAGACATCCTTCCTTCATTATAATATCAGTACATGACATAACAATCCTCCAGCCGCCTTTTAGATCACTGTGTCTCCCCCTCTCGCCTATTGGCGTCACGTCACACAGTGCTTTCCAGGAAGAGCAGGTGAGCTTCCGGGAGCTCAAAATTAAAAAGACAAAACTGAAAAAGGGAAAAAAAAAGAAAAATGTTACTTGTGTCGGCATCTTCAAACAGTCAGAGGTGGGCCATTGCAGAGTAGTAGTCCGTGCCCCCTCGCCCAGCACAGTTCCGTGGTAGGTAGCGCGAGTCCGGAGCGGGAGCTCCACTGGGCGTAGGTAGTAGAGAGCGGCTTCCAAAAAAGAGGGGAGCAGAGTCAGCAGCACCAGAAAGAAAAACAAACTTATCAACTTTGCGGACAAAAGCCGCTGGGCATAACCTTTGCCCTCAATATGCCACAGACGCAACAGGCAGTCCGTGGCCCCAACATTGCGCCTCAAGGGGCACTCCTCGCGTGATCCAAATCGCATGTGGAACAGGCAAAATCAGGAAATAGAATGCAAAATAGTCAGTTCGCTCCGTTCCTGTGCAGAAAAAAATTCTGCATATATTGTTCTCCCGGTCCTTAGACCATGCTGGTAATAACAGAGATAAACCCACAGTCTAATGGTAGGTAAACGAAAAAAATAAAATGAACCGGCTTACCATCAAACTCTGCAGTCCATAAACTCGAAGCACATCAGTCCGCATCCGCACCTGGGTCCTCTGCTTGTCGAATCTGGTGCTCATTCCGGTCCAGCCAGGATGAGGCCTCCGCAGCTGATTCAAAGAATTGGGCCCTGCCTCCTGCAATGATCCGGAGCTTAGCAGGGTATAACATCGCGTAATTGGCTCGCAGGCGTTGCAACCTTCTCTTCACCTCTCCAAATTTGGCCCTGCGCCTCTGTACTTCCGCAGAGAAGTCGGGATAAAATGACACCCTTACTCCATTATATTGGACATTACGGCGTTCTCTGGCCAGCCTCAGGATGATTTCCTTGTCCTTAAAGTTAAGCAGTTTGGCTAGCATGGTGCGTGGCGGGTTACCAGGAGGGAGAGGCCTAGGTGGTACTCTGTGCGCCCTCTCAACGGAGTAGAAGGGCGTGAAGGCGTCCTTGCCAAACACCTCTTGCAGCCAGGTCTCTACAAATGCAGTGGGATCACGGCCTTCTGACTTCTCTGGCAGGCCCACTATGCGGATATTACTCCTCCTCAAGCGGTTCTCAATATCTTCATTATGGCTTTCATTAGCTGTCGCGATTCTAGCCGTGACCTGCAGTTCCCTAATAAGAGGGGCCATCCTGTCTTCCACCTCGCTTACACGACTTTCCACCGCAGTGGTGCGCTCTCTGATTTTTTGAAAGTCTTGTCGGATCAGTCCCACCTCCTCCTTCAGCCCCCCAAAGTGTTGCTGCAGTGTCTGCACTGTGGCCGTGCACTTATTCACTGCCTGCAGTATCTGGGCCAGTGTGGGTTGTTCAGCACTCTCGTCTTCCTCCTCCTCTCCTGCACTCTCTGCATGCGTTACTTGTGCTGAGGCCTGTGAGGTCCGGGCAGAGCAAGGCCCCCGGCGCCATTGTATTAAATATATCAGGCGTGGCGTCCAGCTCCTCGTCCGAGGGGCGATCAGCCAGGCCGTTAAATTTTTGTGCATAGTACACCATGTCCTTAGGGGCCTCTTTTCCCATAGCTTTAGGTGTCTTGGGGGGGATCTTACCGTGGTCCCGTTTGTCTCCGCGTGCCTTCCAGGCCACCGCGGCGCCATTTTGGAAATCAGGGAGCTCATCTCCTTTGAGCTGTTTACGGGTTATCATACCGGTAATCGGGCCGGCGAGCAGGTCGCTGCGTGCACCGAGTGCTGGTGTACTGCTGGGTGGTGTCCGTTGCCGGAAACGATCGGTATTTCGGCCGGGAGAAGGATCGCTGCAGTGTGCTGTTTGGGAGCTCTGTGAGACATGTCCGCTCACATGCCGCTCTTGGCCACGCCCCCCACATTGTCTCATTCTTACACGGTTCTAAGAATGTAAGGGCTGATGCTTTGTCACGACAATTTGCCTCCACTTCCAGGATGGAATCGGTTCCTGTTCCTGTGATTCCTTCTGACCGTATTTTGGCTACCTTCACACCAGTCTCACTTCTCCTTTGGGTGACATAATTTTTGCCACTCAGATCCATGCTCCCCCTGAGAAACCTTGTGACCGCTGCTTTGTCCCTGAGAGTCTCCGTAATGCCGTACAACAGACTTACCATTCTCACAAGGCTGCTGGCCACCCAGGGAAGAATCAACTCTTTTGGGCCATTTTCCAACAATTCTGGTGGCCTAGTCTATGTGCTGATGTAGCTGCCTTCGTAGCTGCCTGTTCCATGTGTGCTCAGAGTAAAACACCATGGCACCTTCCAGTAAGCCTCCTACAACCCATACCCAATGAAGAGAGGCCTTGGACCCACCTGTCTATGGATTTCATTGTGGAGTTACCCAATTCTCAGGGCAACACAGTTATCCTTATGGTGGTTGATCGATTCTCGAAAATGTCTCGTATTCCACTTAGGAAGTTGCCCACATCTAAGGAACTGGCTTCCATTTTTTCACAGGAGATCTTTTGCTTACATGGGCTACCCAAGTTCATTGTCCCGTACATTGGTAGTCAGTTTGTGTCCCGGTTCTGGCGAGCCTTTTGTGCACAGTTGGGAATTCATCTTTCTTTCTTCTCTATGTATCACCCGCAGTCTAATGAGGTCACAGAATGAGCTACCCAGTCCTTGGAGCAGTTTCTACGTTGCTATATTTCCACATAACAACTGGTCAGATCTCTTACCTTGGGCGGAGTTTTCTCACAATAGTGCCATGAATTCTGCTTCCCGTTTGTCCCCGTTTATGGTGAACTATGGTTTCTAACCATCCATGTTACACGACTCATTTGCTCCTCAGAGCATTACTGCGTTTGAAGAGCATCTCCGTGGTCTTCGTTCCACTTGGGTACAAGTCCAGGAGTCCTTGCGACATGCCAATGATAGGTACAGATTCCATGCTGACCACAGAAGCCTGCACCTTATTACCAGGTTGAGTACAGGGTCTGGCTGCCATCTCACAACCTCCGACTCCTTGTTCCCTCACTGAAGTTGGCACCTCGTTTTATTGGGCCTTTCCGTATTCTCCGCAGGATTAACCCAGTAGCTTACGCTTTAGACCTTCCTTTGAATATGCATATCTCAAATTTATTTCATACCTCCTTGTTAAAACCTTTGGTCTGCAACTGCTTTAGCACCTCGGTGCCACGTCCTCATGCAGTACAGGTTGCGAACCATGAGAAGTATGAGGTACAGTCCATTGTTGACTCCCGTAGGTTCCGCGAGCGCATACTGTACCTGGTGCATTGGAAAGGGTACGGTCCAGATGAACGCTTTTTGGTCTCATCCTCGGATGTACATGCGCCTGTCCTCCTCCGTGCTTTCCATTGATGTTTTTCCCTCAGACCTGGTGGTCCTCCGATGGGGGGGGGGGGGGGTCGTTGAGTAGGGGTACTGTCAATGCTGGGCCCAGCCTTTTTTTTTTTAGAGCAGGCCACTCAGCTATCGGTTAATTTCCAGCTCCAATCTTTTTCAGTGACTCACCTAATAATGATATCCTGTTCGTCAGTCCTGCTGGTTACTTAAGCTGATTCTCCGGTTTCCTGGCCTATCCTGAAGTATGCTAATCTCTGGATCCCTAACGTTCCAGTTTATCTGACTATCCGTTCCGGGTTATGGAACTCTGGCTATGATTTGACTACGTTGCTCTGTTTACCTTTTACTAATATTATTATTAAACAAATGTGATTTAACTGTATTTCTGTCTCGGTCTGATTCATGGTTTCTGACACACTTCACATGCATTCATGTCTTATTTAGGAAAGTACGATGCATAACCACAATCTTTCTCTGTCAATATAATCTTCCCATGCAAATTGGGCTGTGTACACACACTTTCACATGCTTAAAGGGCAAACAGCACATAAAATCGAGTGATAACTGGAGAGGAGTGTTGCTAGTGGATAATTGCTGGAATTTGACTATGCAGTTTGAAAACACCGGTATCCCACCAAATTAAGAATAATAATATAATATCAAATATAAATTAGCAAGTGCAACACTGATGACTTAAAAATATCAAAAGTGCATTACACAAAAGATATAGGGGTGTATTTACTAAAAGCAAATGAAATGTGCACTTTGCAAAGTATCGTTGCACTCTGCAAGAGTAGTTGCTCCAGAGCTTAGTAAATGAGTGGGACTTCCATCATCCAATCATGTGCATGCAAAAATGCTGTTTTCTTTATTTTCCATGCACGTGATTGGGTATTCTTTGCAAAGTGAATCTTTACCTCATTCACTAAGCTCTGGAGCAACTGTCTTGCAGAGTGCAACTGCTCTTTGCAAAGTGCACAGTATATTTGCCTTTAGTAAATCAACCCCATAATATCTATCCTTGCTGCATAGCCCAGCTTGGACTACATCAAATATAACACCACCAGAAATATTAAAAAAAATTACACTTTTATTTAGGAGAATAACAAAGTTCAAGAACTTGAAAAACAGAAAAAAAAACTAACCAATAATCAATCTGACAATTAAAAACCCACTTTAAGACCTAAAATAAATTCCTATGTTAACCGCAATAAGCATGGTGTATATGGGCACTTTATTAGGTGCTAATTCAGAAGCATGATGAATGCTGCACATGCAAAAAGAAGTATCTAATGATATCACTGGAGTGAGAATATTTTTGTATATCAAGTTTAACTGTAAAAAATCTAGCATGCAAAAACAGGCCAAAATAAGACGGGCAAACTATTTTCACCCATTGGTGAATTGGACTTATTGTTATATTGCTGGTTTTGTTTTTGGATTCTTCAGCTGCAATAACATAGTTAGTAAACTTTACTTTTAAAATCTATATCATGTGAATTCTCCCATTTAGTTTAATTAGTTTTTTTCACATATAAAATTATTTATAGTCTATTATAGATCCTAATTATGAAACTGAATTTCGAAGCATTAGGCATTATTTGTCATCGGTGTGTCATTGTCCTGAAATGGTAATTAAAAATATGTGGTAGAACTGAAAGGTATTATTTTATCCGGTTGCGGTTTCTTTTAAATGATGTTTACTGCAGGTGTGAAAAATATTACTGCTACTGCTGAACATTCAGAATACGTTTTTGCTAATATTTTATTCTCGCTGATGCTTCTTGGGTCTAAATAACACTACAGATGGCATGTTAACAAACATTACTTCTGCTGTGCCTGCATCTGAGCATGGCAGCTGGTGTTTTCTTTGCTTTTGTATTTTTTAAGTTAAACGTGTGGTACTGTCTGTATGGCCTTTTTTGGGGAATTGGGCGTTCCATGTTAGGCCGCAAGGTCCAGCAGATTTTAATGCCCTAGGACAGTGATGGTGAACCCTGGCACCCCAGACGTTTTGGAACTACATTTCCCATGATGCTCATCCACTCTGAAGTGTATTTGAGCATCATGGGAAATGTAGTTCCAAAACATCTGGAGTGCCAAGGTTCGCCATCACTGCCCTAGGAAGACAATTCAGTTTCCTTTCATATATTGTTTGCTTTATTAACCATCTCACAACCCTTTTACTTTTTTTTTTTATTATTGTTCTGCTTCAAATTGATACATTTATAGGTATAGCCTAACAACACTTAACAATACTCAATGTAAGTCAATTTCCATACTAAATATGACACAGATTACTAGCAGGGCCGGTTCTAGACAATTTTTCGCCCTAGGCAAGACCAGTTTTTTGCACCCACCCCCCCCCCCCAAAAAAAACTGTACACATTGCTCCAATTAATTCTATACCCCCTTCCTGTACACACTGCCCCCCTTTAACCATAAATCTCTCCTCCCTGTACACACTGTGTCCCCTTCCTGCACACACTGCCCCCCTTTAATGCTACACCCCTTCCTGCACACACTGGCCTCCTTTAACACTACACCGCCCCTTCCAGTATATACTGCCCCCTTCCTGAACACACTGCCTCCCTCTTTAATGCTACACCCCCTTCCTGCACACGCTGTCCCCCTTTAACCCCACAGCACATGGCTGGAGTAGATGGTCTGTCCGTCCCTGCTCAGTCTGGCCAACTGGCTTAGTACTTCCACAGTTCCACCTGGCAGCAGAGTTCGTATGGCGGCTCTTGAGAGGACATCCACCGATTTTTATTAAACTGTTTATTGAACAATGCTGCCATTATTGTATGTTGAACAATGCACCCATTATGTTAATTGTAAAAATATTAGAATTTAAGTTAGGTGACCATATAAATGTATTTGTGCATGCATTTTGTAAAGCTATGTACTAAATCCTGTATAGTAATAATAAATGTATGAGGTTGCAAGTCTCATAAATGCAAGATGAATCCTCTGGATATTGCTCTGTATCTGAACACTGCAAACATTTTTTTTTAAAACAGCAGACCCCCAAAAAGTTATTTATTATGCTGTACAGTGAGCTCTTATAGACTCAAACATATACTGTACAGTGCTATGTTGTGCAATGTGTTTATTATTGCAAGTCCAAGAGGTTTTACATGCATTATCCCGATTGATTTGTCCATGTAACTAACCAGTCTGGAAGTGCATTAGGCACCACAAATTAAGACTGTGTCATTGTGAAATATATAACATAAAAGTATTTATGTTTTTACATTACTGTTATTTTTTCCGGTAATTTAAATGCAATTTAAAATGTACCTTTACAAATGGGAGCCAGTTTGCTATCTTCTTGAAGGCCATGTGTGGCCCTTTAAAGCCCCATCCATCCTTTGTTTCCATCCCAGAATCATACACTGGGAAAATCCTCATAGTCTGCTGTTTCTTAAATATGCTGCGAAATTTAGCGGTAACCTATAATTACAGAAGACGAAATCATTATCCTGTAAATATGAGTATTATGTATCTGCACAATTGTGCTGCTGCATAGTATATCTGACTGCAAGAAGTAGATGTAGAGATTTATGGCAAATCTAAGTTGGTATACAATAGTGTATTGTGTATGTATGCATGTTAAAGAAATGACGCATAACTGAATTGATTTTGTTTCTTTCTAAGGAATAGCTTTACATTTAAACTCAAGTCAAACAGCTAAATACACAGTTGAAATACAAATAAAGGAGCTCTATATTCAACCAAAAGTTCTGTGACAAACTGGGCAATTCAAACTGAAAGAATGACTAAAAATGCATAAGCAGAGAGTATTTAAACAACACAATAAACTTATGAGTAGATTTAGATATAAAATGATCTAAATCTAAATCTCGATTTTCATTGTAAAATTCAAACTGGATTTTCCTCATCCAACTCTTCACATAAGTCAGTGAGGCCACCCATCACATGAGAGGACCAGTAGGGGGGGGGTTTAGAAGGTAGAATGGGGGGCAAGTTCAACTTTTACAAGAGACAAATACAAATAAATAGTGAGAAAAATTGCTTTACTTTTCTTGGAATCAACAACTTCCAATATAGGCTTAAACAACTGTCAGTGACAGACATATATTTATAGCTACCGTGAAAACCTATTTTGTAAAAGTTTGTTGCACTTCCATAAAAGATTAAAATAAAAGATGCTTGATCTGTCAGTTTGTTGACCAAACCCCATGACTAAGGCCCCGTACACACGACCAGTTTCCTCGGCAGAATTCAGCTTCCGACCGAGTTTCTGGCTGAATTCTGCCGAGAAACCCGGCCGTGTGTACAATTTCGCCGAGGAAGCCGACGAGGAGCTCGACGAGGAAATAGAGAACATGTTCTCTATTTCCTCGTTGTTCTATGGGAGCTCTCGGCCCGCCGAGCTCCTCAGGGGCTTCAGGGCTGAATTGGCCGAGGAACTCGATGTGTTTGGCACGTCGAGTTCCTCGGCCGTGTGTACGGGGCCTCAGTCTTTATGACAAAACATGTCGGGGCGTGGTCACTAGGTCATTACCGCAATCTAAACCTGAACTAGTTGGACGTGGAACGGTCTGTTTTGTCACCAACTTTCATCTGAGCAGCGGCTCCAGTATACCATCACAGGGCTGTGAGTACACTTGGGCTATTCATTGGTCCGCCGTGACCACTAGTTAATCTGGAGGAATTCTTTTTGTTTTTGTGTTAAACACCGTGATTCTTTGGATTTTATTCACTGCTTGTTACAAGAGAGTCTTTTGTGAGTGCATTATTTGGAAGATTTATAGTGTTTTATTAAAGTTGTGTTGCAATATCACACTATTGTGCTCTCTCTCTCTTCATCATTTATGTGGCTATCATCTTGGAGTTTTTCTCTATAATACGGATCTCCATCTACTAAACTGAGTGTTCCACTCTCTAAATACGGAGTTCCATCTACTAAACTGAGTGGTCCAGTTTAAAAGCCTGTTTGCCTAAACACGAGAGTGTCAGGCCATTTGTTGCGGTGAGTGCGCATTTCTGATGGGTGGTGGAATCACGCAGAAGCTGTGGTGTGGTGGAAGCACTTCTTAAGGATCCTGAAAGAATATTTTCTCTACTTATGAACTTTATTTATGTCCACATAGTCAGTTCACGGACTTGGATTTTTTTGCTAATTTGCTAATTTGGGTGTAATCTTTATTGCACTTATTTATTGCACTTATATATTGTTTCACATATAGGGTGGATTATTTATTTATTTCACTGTGTTATTCATTTAATTATATGTTGATTACAATTTCTTCATTTATTGTTTCATTGATGTGAGCGCTGCTTAAAGCGGGGGTTCACCCTGTTAAAAAAAAAAAAAAATGTTTTTTTTTTTATTAGACCATTACTTTCGGCATCGTAGCGCGAGCTACGGTATGCCGGTCCTAAATTTTTAATCCCCGTACTCACTGTGCTATCGATGATTGAAGAATCCGGGGAATGGGCGTTCCTATGGTGAGAGAAGGTGATTGACGGCCGGCCCTGGCACGTCACGCTTCTCCGGAAATAGCCGAAATAGGCTTGGCTATTCACGGCGCCTGCGCATAGCCTGTGCGCAGGCGCTGTGAATAGCCGAGACCTACTCCGGCTGTCTTCGGGGACCGTGACGTGCCAGAGCCGGCCGTCAATCATCCTCCCTCTCCATAGGCACGCCCATTCCCCGCGGGAGTCGGATTCTTCAATCATCGATAGCACTGTGAGTACGTGGATTAAAAATTTAAGACCGGCATACCGTAGCTCGCGCTACGATGCCGAAAGTAATGGAATAATGAGGTGAAGGAGGGTGAACTACCGCTTTAATATCACAATTGACACCTGATTCATAATAGGTAGCATTGTATTTGTATATTTTATTTTCACTTTGTATTTTTAATAGCGGCAGCTACAGTACACTTTATTAATATATTCACTTATATTATTTATTATTTATTTTCTCCAGTCAAGCGCAGTGGGGGTGGTTCAGTTAGATGGCCGTTATTTCCACCTGTTTTCCAAAGAAAATTGCATTCACATTGCCAAAGAGGTTTGACCATTACTGCCACCTAGTGCACAAAAGGATGTACAGGATTATAGCATAACACAATACTTGTATACAGGCTCACCAGAGACAGCAAATCCAATTCACTGGCTGTATTTTTCAGGTTTTCAACATCATAGTCTATTTCGAAGTTTGACAACAAGTCTCTGAGAGGAAGCTTTATATTTTTTGTCCCAATTTGATGCTGTGGCAGGTCTTCGTAACCTTCCCACTCTTGTACAAAGAACAATGATAACATTAATAATATAAGCCCCTTTTTCATAAATGCATTAAAAGTAAAAAACAAACTCATTATTCATTGTATCACAACTAACTGGTGCTAGATCAGTACTTAATTAAAAAGCAAAATATTTATAATGCTAATACATTGGTCCTTCCATAACTTTGGGATGACATTTTAAAAGCAATTGTTTTCTCTTACCATGGATCACCTATGCAAGGAGGAATTCATCTCTAGATGTTCACCAATGCATGAATAGTAATTCTCCCACTGAGCACTAATGCTTATAAGAGGGGTCTCCAAACGATGGCCCGAGGGCCAGATGTGGCCCTTTGCTAGCCTTTATCTGGCCCTTGGGGCACTAATCCTCCCACTGACACCAACAAGGGGGCACTGTCTCTTCCACTTATACCAATGATGGGATAATATTCCTCCTACTGATAGGGGCACTACTCCACCTCCTACTGACCACCAACCCTGAGGCCATATTTATTCTCACTGATGCTGGGCCCGGGACATTTTCTGCGCCCACTGGCCACAATTCGGCCCTCCTAAATTCTGAAGGACAATAAACTGGCCCTTTGTTTGAAAAGTTTGGAGACCCCTGGCTTATAATGACCTCAAATGGTATTATGCTTAGAGAAAGTGTTATCCCTTTGGATATATTTTATATGCAGAGAATCCTACATAGTGGAGAAATCCTTTTCCAAAAAACGTATGTGTTTGTGACACTCTCACTTGTAGTGCAGTATTTAGGCCATATTTAGTAAGTATAAAGACTGTAGCACATGTGTGTAGTGTATAAAGTGAGATGAGACCCAGGCTCTATTTTCCTAGACCCACTGTTCAGCACTATGTGGTCATGTGTGGACCATGCGCTGTTCATTGCAGCACCTCAGATTCTTGGCAATGCCCATTATCCCACCAGGGGTACAACTAATTTAGGCTTCTTCTAAAAACATTTTTACAATTAACTACAAAGTAAAAACATATTTGCTAAATATGACATGATACTAAAAATGTATTATGGCTCTTTTTAAACACAGGAATCAGGTAACGTAAAAGAGATATCTTACTTGTGCCATCTGCAAAGTTCTGTTCACTTGAATTGACAATTTTACCCTCTCTTAAATTTTTGCATTCTTTGTCTTTATAGTGTGACTCAATAACAGTATCAGCAAGGTTTGACACTGGTAAGTGCTGCAATGTCTGTAAAACATCCAATTTATACATCTTAAAATTCTATAACATCTTGAAATGGGTCACTTATAAATATAACTATGTTCAGCCCAAATTCTATTTAGTTACTCTTTCCAACTTCCTAAAGCAGAATTTCCCATCCTTGTGCACAGTAAATAGCTAAATGCTTTTCTATCTTACTACTGAGAAAGCACTGCTGGAAAAGTCTGTGACAATATCCGTTCTCCTCTCATACTGCAGCTATGTCCGGCTGCTGGTAGGAGGCATCAGTAAGGCACCCAACATCATATTATGGGGACGTTAAATGTGCCTCAGTAAACTACATTGGCCTGTCATCATTTAAATGATGCCTAGTAGTGGGAAGGTATGACTATAAGTTAGCATTCCTGGGTTCTCCCACTAGAATTGTGAATGAACTGCACAGGGATGTCACAAGAGCAGTGGCCAAGGAATAAGTGGGGATAGTGGCCACCAGTCCTATGAAAAGGATATAAATGGGGATTGACCCCTTATTATGCAGGATCCAATTTGGCATTTCTGCATAATAAGGAATGACTGCATAATAAAAAGACTTCTGCCTTTAAAAACATAATTCAATTGCCTAAACGAAATATGTGGAAAATATCCTGCCCCAATTTCAACTTTTAAGGACTTCAAGCTTTAAATAAATTGCTTATAGTGATGAGCTACCAAAGCAAGTAGCTAAATACACAATTAAAACACATACAGGTAAATTCAACTCACTCAAGCATAAAGCAGTTCTTCAGTCAGGTTTAAAAAAAAAAAAAAAGTCAGCAGCTACAAATACTGTAGCTGCTGACTTTTAATAAAAGGACATTTACCTGTCTAGGGATCAAGACCTATCCTCATCACGGCTGTTTTTTCACCTGTCTTTGGGTCCCCAGTGCTGGCATGTGTAGTGTGGGAGGCCATCTGTGACTCCTTGCAGCTTTACAGCTGGCTTCCCACTGCGTATGTGCTAGCCCCCTGGGACCTGTGACATGTCCCAGAATGTTGCTGGCAGGGAGGGAGGGGAGAACTTCCAGTAGAATGTCCTAGTCGATTCCAATGAAAGTGGAAGCAGGCACCTGAGAAAACGACTTACCCAATCCCCCCTTAAAAAAAAAACAATCCCCCCTTAAAAAAAAAAAAAAATCCAAAAGAAAAGTGGCAGGGGAGGACATAAAGCAGAACTTCCCCTTCAAGGTGAAGTTCTGTTTAAGGGTTCTGTAAAAGTAAAAAAAAAAACTTTCCTAAATAGCTTCCTTTACCCTAGTGCAGTCCTCCTTCACTTACCTTATCCTTCCATTTTGCTTTTAAATGTCCTTATTTCTTCTGAGAAATCCTCACTTCCTGTTCTTCTGTCTGTAACTCCACACAGTAATGCAAGGCTTTTTCCCTGGTGTGGAGTGTCGTGCTCGCCCCCTCCCTTGAGAGGGAAGGGGGCGAGCAGGAGAGTCAGGACGCCCACTAACACACAGCTCCTTTCTATATCTGCAATGTAGAGAGCGTCCATGACTCTCCTGCTCACCCCCTCCCCCCTCGATTGAGGGGGCGAACACGACACTCCACACCAGGGAGAAAGCCTTGCATTACTGTGTGGAGTTACAGACAGAAGAACAGGAAGTGAGGATTTCTCAGAAGAAATAAGGACATTTAAAAGCAAAATCGAAGAATGAGGTAAGTGAAGGAGGACTGCACTAAGGTAAAGGAAGCTATTTAAGGATTTTTTTTTTCCTTTAAGCTGGCCATACACGGATTGAAACTTGTCAGGTCTAGTAGAGATTTTCAATCAGCTGTGTGGGCACTCCCACTCAACAATTATGTATCTGACTTCTGTTAAAGGGACCTTTTGGAAAATTTTCAATTGATCAGCAGTTGCAGCCACTGATCAATGTATTTTGATAGTGTCAGGGCCCGCGGCCGATTTAAAAAAACAACTAAACTGTGTATGGACAGCTTTAGACAATAAGACAGTTCAAAGCCCAGTAACTAACATGCAGAAACCTATTTGATTTTACTACCAATTATTCAAATGTTTTAAGGCTGTTACTGATCAAATATTTTCTGTTCGATTAATCGTTTTTTTTAAATCGATTAATCGACTAATTTCGATTAATAACAACGCACATACAGATCCAACTACTTTTAGCTGATCTCCTTGCAGGATGATTCCCAGTGCAGCCACCAATAACTGGAAAATGGATAGCAGGATACAAAAAACACACAAAGGCAGCGCTCGATGGGAATAGCATTAAAACTTTTATAGTCTTCAAGTAGGTAACCAAACAAATATTGCACTGGAGATAAAATCGATGTAGCTACATAAACTGCAAAAATGGTGCGAGTAATACCAAACGGTACCAAAAGCAGTCATAAAAACATGTAGCTAAGTATGATACTGGTATAAAAATGTGTACAACGATACCACTGCTGAATCCAGATGAGGAGAGGTTAACATCAGTCCGTCGGCATGTAGATGTCCCATGAAGGGAACTATCACAACTCCCAGTGGATGGTTGTAGAATCCCAGGTTGATAGAGGGAAGTGATAGAGGGAAGTGTAACAGCCCTTGCGTGTGGCAGATAGTAAGGTCCTGCCGACATGCAGATATGAAACCACAGCAAAGGAGCTTATCAGATGGACACGGCAAGCCCCGCCGGTGTCCGTGACGTTACTGGATCTTCGACGGAACTCCATGAAGGCCCAGAAGCCGGCGGAGAGACGAGTATCAATCAAAAGAATTTTAATCGATCAAAAAGATTTTGATCGATCAAAAAAATTAAAGATTAATCGATTATTTAAAAGTTAATTTGCACAGCCCTAAAATGTTTATTAGAAAAAATTATTTTGATAAGTAGTTTATGTGAGATTTCTTGTGATACATACCCTGATATAGTTAAATATGGGTTTCACTGAGTGCAGATGACATATTAGCCACTGCAGGTAAATGATGAGGTCTTCCACAGTTACTAGATGAATAGAATTTTTTTTTCCAGTTATTAAGTGTTCTCTTGCGATAGACAATCTCTTTGCTCTTTGTACAGCATCAAAGTATTCCTGCATAATGTAACCAATTTGTTTCTAGAAATAAAAAATAAAATAAATATATAATTTTATTTGAGGAAATATTAACTATAGTAACTAGATTGCATTAGAATATTGCATGGATTACTTATCCACATGTTGTGGCGGTGCCCCAAACTTCATCGTTACCGGGAAAAAATATTCACAACTCTTAATTCCCTCTGTTCGACTAGGGTGGTATTTGATCCCAAATTCGCTCTCCAGTGAATCATTCTGGAAGATTTATTTCCAGACTAAATGCATATCATGTAGACAAGATCCTTATACTTAGCTCGCAAACTTATATTACAGAAGTGGATCTCACTCACATATCCGACACACAACCAATGGCGTCAAACACTTAATTACACATCACGGAGAGAGAAGTTAACTTACAAACATAGGGGGTGTGCCCTAGAGAAGTTCCAAAAAATATGGTCCTGGTGGCTGGACTCCAATGATTGGTCTTATACCCCCCCCTCCCCCCACACTTCATGACACAGAGGAAACCAGCTAAGATAACATTATTCATTGAGTGAATGAAGCCATAGTAGCAGTTGGTGAGGGACAGGCAAAATAGGTTATTGGTCAGTTGTAATGGTGACTTCACCTAATAAGAAAAAAGGGTTTATCTAAAGTGTTGTTGGTGGTAGAGTCATGTTGTTCATTGTATACTGGACTTCCTTAGTGTACTGCACAGTCTTTGAGTCATACCCTATGTACAATTCCTTTACACACTAATTTGCGTATGTTCTTAATGCATGTACTGAGTATGTGAAGTGCTTTGTGTTTTTGTGGTGTTTATTTTTTGTGATCAGCTGTTTTTTTCCTTCTGCACTCTTTTGGTATTGTTTATTTGATTTTTGAAAAGCTGGTTAAAAAAAAACGACCCAATTTAAATATATATACTGGATATATTAGACTGGAAAATATAAGAAAAAAATGACAAAGACCAATCAAGGCCCTACATGATATTTGAAATATCTTCTTCTAGATGAATATTGACGACCTTCTTTGCAATCGTTTTTTTAGAGCAGTGGTTCTTTTCCAATCGTTTTTTTTATCATTTTCCAATAAAAAGGTGGTATACAATACATAGTGAGATTGACACACGAGTACAACTGTCTTGTATGCATAGAAAGAGTAGGGGATAGAGATCACATTATATGAAATAGGGAGGCAAAGCAAATGCAAATCAAATCGCACAACTTTGCAGGCAGTGACATACAAATCAGCTTATGTGACTTCAAACGGTAGAGCAGACGAGTACAATATCTGCAGGCTTGCAGGGTAACAGCAAGTGAATGGTACCATACTGGCTTCGGTCAACAAGTGTGAAATGTTTTTTCCAATCCAATGTGTCAGTCTGAGACAGAGCAAACCGGCCCAGATTGGGCAAACAGGAAAAATATCTCTAGAGAGGGGTCTCCTCCATAGCCTCGCCCCCGTCTAAATCACAGATGCTGAGTTGCTTGGGACGCCGCAACATAGCGGAAGGCAACCCTTCCAGAAGATGATTAAAGATAATATAGGGTATAGAACCAAGTAACCATCCATTCTCTAAGAAAAATAACAACACTAGACATTTCTCAAGAGGCAGGAGATCCGTGCATCCCAAACCTTTCCAAACAACTTCACTTTGTCATTAAGAAGTGCAGAAAGTCTTTTATTTATCATGATCCAAGATAATTTAGCTTTGAACATATCAAGTGGGGTGATAGCTGACTTCCAGGATTGTGCAATGGTAATTTGTGTCCCTAATAAATATAAAGGAAAATCAAAATTTTCATATGTCTCTGAACCTCTAGCACAGGATAGCCCTATAGAGCTTGTTGTAGATATTTCTTAAGATTCGCTTGGGTCAGAGAATAAATACAATTACAGATACATGTCCAATAATGCTTTAGTTTTGGATACGTCCACCATACATGATAAAGTGCACCTTCCTGAGTGCAACCAATGCAGAGGCTCCTGGAAAAAAAATAGACCATCGAAGTACTGTTTTATAGTTAGCTTCGATGATAGATGTATTTATATAAGATTTTGAGGCGTAGCTTGCTATCTTGTACCATTTGACCTGTTCCAATTCTATAGTTAAATCACTTTCCAATTTTATCATTTATCAAAAGATTTGTGAGTGTGAAAATGAATCAATTGCGCTATTTAAGCAGCCTGAAAGTATTTCAAAATGTTATGGACTCCCAGGCCACCCCTAAGTTTTGGGGTATACAATGTACGCTGTTTACCTTGGGTATCTTGTTTCCCATTATAAATGTCAAGACCTTATTTTGAAACTCCAACAAACCTGAAGGAGATATTGCAACTGGTAAGACGTGAGCCATAGATCCATATCTGTTATTAGTTGCTTATACAGGGTGGGCCATTTATATGGATACACCTTAATAAAATCGGAATGGTTGGTGATATTAACTTCCTGTTTGTGGCACATTAGTATATGTGAGGGGGGAAACTTTTCAAGATGGGTGGTGACCATGGTGGCCATTTTGAAGTCGGCCATTTCGAATCCAACTTTTGTTTTTGCAATAGGAAGAGGGTCATGTGACACATCAAACTTATTGGGAATTTCACAAGAAAAACAACGGTGTGCTTGGTTTTAACGTAACTTTATTATAACTTTATTATTTCATGAGTTGTTTACAGCCATTGACATGTCGCCGAGGTTAACACATGCGGAGCGGATAGAAATTGTGTTGATGTCTGGTGAATGCAGTAACCGGGTCATTGCAGCAGATTTCAATGCAAGACAGCCTACGAGACCACCCATCTCCCATGCTACAGTTAGCAAACTGCTTGCTAAGTTTCGTGAAACTGGTTCAGTGTTGGATTTGCCAAAATGTGGACGCATGAAATCTGTCACTAATGAAGAAACATCAGTGGCTGTCCTAGCTTCATTCAGCAAGAGCCCACAGCGTAGCACTCGCCGCATGTCACTGGAGAGCACATTGAACACATTTTATAAGTGGTCAGAAACTTGTAAATAACTCATGAAAGAATAAAGTTACGTTAAAACCAAGCACACCATTGTTTTTCTTGTGAAATTCCAATAAGTTTGATGTGTCACATGACCCTCTTCCTATTGAAAAAACAAAAGTTGGATTCAAAATGGCCATCATGGACACCACCCATCTTGAAAAGTTTCCCCCCTCACATATACTAATGTGCCACAAACAGGAAGTTAATATCACCAACCATTCCCATTTTATTAAGGTGTATCCATATAAATGGCCCACCCTGTAGATAGGAGTAAGGATAATTATTTTGGTAAATAGTGGACAAGGTTATGCGGATGCCTATATAGGGCAGAGCGTCAGATTCCCAACTAAAGTTAAAGTTTCTCTTCAGTCCCAACACGGCAGAGAATTGCGTTAAGAGAGCTTGTAAATTTTAGGGATAGTGACAATGGATGAAGATATTAGCAACAAGATATCGTCAGTTTGTTTTCTTTTTAGATGTAGTCAACTTTATTTTCTTGTTCAATGATCTTTTGAGTTTTTTTATTTTGATACAAGAAAAACACACAGGAGGTACATCTGGAAACGGTCAAACAGACAGTAAAGAAGGGGGGAAATCAAGAAAACAAAAGTATCAGAGAAGAATGAAATCAAAGAAAAGAAAGAGAAGAAAAGTTAGGTAGATAGAGGGTAGGGAGGGAGGGCAAGAACAGGAAACGGGAAAAGAAGGGGGAAACAAACAAAACAAGCCATTGATCAGGGTCATTTGGGTAGTTTCTGTTGCCATTATCATTTAAAAAGAGTAAACACCGTAATCGATAATAAATGGCTTCAGCCAAACATTAACCATGAGTGAAAGACATTTTTTTGTGTTATAATTCATATTCTCAGAAAAATGGCCAAGAAATCATAAATTCTGCCAGGGTATGTAAACTTATACAGTTGTACTCGTATCAATGTATAAACTTAGGCCCCATACACACGAGAGGATTTATCCGCAGATACGGTCCAGCGGACCGTATCCGCGGATAAATCCTCTCGAGGATTTCAGAGGATTTCTATGCGATGGCGTGTACACACCATCGCATTGAAATCCGCGCTGAAATCCTCTGCCGATGATGTGTCGCGCCGTCGCCGCTATTATGACGCGGCGACGGGCGCGACGCTGTCATATAAGGAATTCCACGCATGCGTCAAATCATTACGACGCGTGCGGGGAATCCCTTTAGACGGATGGATCCGGTAAGTCTGTACAGACGAGCGGATCCATCCGTTGGAATGGATTCCAGCAGATGGATTTGTTGTGCATGTCAGCAAATATCCATCTGCTGGAAATCCATCCCAGGGGAGATATATCTGCGGATAAATATCCGTTGGCGTGTACATACCATAGGATCTATCCGCAGAAACCCATTTGATGGGATTTATCTGCGGATAGATTCTATGGTGTGTATGGGGCCTTATATGCACAATCTGCGTGTTTTGGGACATGAACTCAAGTTTATTTTCATGGATTACCTCATACTTGTTCTGCATGGCTCACCTAATATATATTCTGTGTGAAGGCAAAAATAACACAATATATAAGAGCAATTCAGACTGTCAGCGTTGACTCAGATTCAGGTTCATTTTCACTGTAGCAGCTTGCTTGTAGTTGTTAAAAAAAAAGTTACTACAGTAAAACCTTGGTTTGAGAGTAACTTAATTTGAGAGCATTTTGCACAGACAAGCAAAATGTTTTAATAAATGTTGCCTTGATATACAAGCGATGTCTTGATATAAGAGTAGCGTCATGTCACAACTGAGTATAAAAAAGGAGAGGAGCCTTTACGTGTAGCAATATGGTTACATTTAATGAAGGTACAACATTTAGCAACTTATTGCTACACTTAGAGGTGCCTCTCTTCTCTTTTATACCCTGTAAAACAAATGATTTGATATACAAGTGCTTTGGATTACAAGCATGTTTCTGGAACGAATTATGCTCTCAAACCAAGGTTTTACTGTACATTGGAACAGTAAAGTAAAAGTATGGGGCATATACTGTGTATATTCAATGATGCAGGTTCTCTGTGTTATATGGGTTGTAGTTCAGTATAATACAGCCTGCAGATTTTTCTCCTTGATTTTTTAGAAAATCCGCCTTCAAGGTTTTCAGCGTAATCCAGCACGTCAATTGAAAGCAAAACACTTGCAAACTGAAAGCAAAGCAGAGTGTAAAACTCAAGTGTTTAAGGCCTTGTTCACATTTGGGCAATTAGGAATCATTAGCACAAATGGCGTGATTCCAAATCATGGCAAAACCCGCAACACATGTTTGGGTGCCATTTATACTGAAAGGCATTCCAAATGTGGTGTGATTTTGCTGTGATTGTCGCACAACAAAGCACACTGAAATCATTGCAAAACATGTGTAAACTCGCGCCTGATTCGGGGCCAAAATGTGGTCCCTGAGCTTCCTTTGGGCGACAAACGTGCATAGGGAAGCCCAGTCAAGTGACAGGGGGAATTGCATGAAAATTCCCCAAACAAAATTGCAAGTGGGAACACGAGTTCTCGCTACACGCACTGTTAACAAGGTCTTGAAACGGAATGGAAATGGGTCATTAAAGAAATAGTGCAGCTACAATACATTTAAATTTCTTTAGTTACCTGGTACTGAGGGTAACACTCCTCTATGGCTTTAGTGTGACGACAGAACCTCTTCCACCTCAGCATATTCAAGTATTTACTCTGCACTAAGTGGTGGATTCTGTCAATGAAAAACTAGTAAAGAGACATATGGGTTTATTACATCAATGTTTAATGTCATAAAAAAAAAAAAAGTTTTTTGTAGCTTGTATAAAGTTGTATAATGTCCATTTACATTCTTTGTATTTTTTTGCAAGATAAATAAAGAAAAAAAAAATGGGAACAAATTAATGTTTACCTGCTTTTCTAGAATATACCTACAGAAATTGTCATGATTGGAGTATATGTATGTCTATGGATAGTTTACATTTGCTTCAGCTACAAAGATCCAGCTGGACCAACGTAACTTTTCAATACAAATCATACGTGGAATTCAGCTTGAGCTACATAAAATTGTATTTGAGACCCCAACATATTGCCGGGAAAAAGACAGTTTTCGTCATTGGGCTTTGCTAGGTTCAGGCACCTGAGACATTTCCACAGATCTTCTGCTTGGTGCGCCACGTTAGTTCGGCCTTTCCTTGGCACACTGGTCTCTTGCCACTATGCAGCTGCATATTTCAGTGTCACTGAGAGAAAGAAGAACCACCAATACAAGGGGGGCATTCTTCCCACTACTGATAACTAATGTATAAAGGGGCATTCTTCTTTCCACTGATCACCAAATGTAAGAATGGGCATTCTTCTACCCACTAACCAAAAATTAAAGGGGCCATTACTTCTTCCCAATGACCACCAATATAGGGGAACAGTTTTTCCTCCCACTGAAAACTAATGAAAGGGTGTATTCTTCTTTCCACTGAATACCAATGTAGTGGGACATTCTTCCTTCCACTGACCACCATGTAAAGAGGCATTTTTACTCTCACTAACCAAGATTTTGCTACACTATATGGTGTCCCATGATTTGGAGTTGCAACTAAACTTCCTCTCTGCTTTTGGTGTCTGGTTGGGACAGGGGCAGGGTGCTTGCATGGTGATCACATAAAATCAATTTCACTGTGGGTATACACAGGGTGCTCAAATCACTTAACTTCCAATACTGAGAGATTCTTTGGAACGTGTAAAACCCAGACATACTCCTAACTGCCTCTAAGCTGTGCTGTAGGTTACATGCCCCTTATGCTATGTAATATTGTCACTTGGTATGCTGTGCAGTACATTACCTTGATTGCTGTAACTTGCAAGCTGTCCTGTATGTTACATAATTTTGACCACTGCACTCTGCTATGCATATCAAAGTTTTTCAATCTTTTATGCTGCCCCCATTATTACCCTCCTGCCCTAAGCACTTTATAGATGGTTGGAAACTCTAGCAGCAGCTCACAACAACTTTATAGTAAGTACAGCATGGGCAATTTTAATATTCTATAGATATTCTATCAACTACGGCAGTGGTCTCTAAACTGCAGCCTGGGGGCTGGATGTAGCCCTCTGCTTGCTTTTATTCGTCCCTTGTGGCATTATTCCCTCCACTGTCAGCAACAGTGGGGCATAGTTCCTGCCATTGACATAGTCATTGGGGCACTATTTCTCCCACCGACACCAGTGATGGGGCACCTTTCCTCCCATTGACACCAATAATGGGGCACTATTCCTTCCACCGACAACAGTGATGGGCACTATCCCTCCCACTGATATCAATGATGGGGCACTATTCCTTCCATTGATACCAATGATAGGGCACTATTCCTCCCATTGACACCAATGACAGGACAATACTCTTCCCATTGAAACAATGGGGCGTTATTACTCCCCCGAATACAAATCATAAGGCATTGTGATCTCCCTCTGACGCCAGGACATTTTCTACTCTCATTGGTCATAAAGCGGCCCCCCTAAAGTTTGAAGAACAGTCAACTGACCCTTTGTTTAGAAAGTTTGGAGACCCCTGATCTACAGAAGTCATGTTATTAGTACAAAAATAATAATATCCGAATTATATAAGAATAAAGCTAAGAGCGTGTGTAAATGAGAACTCTGGATTTAGCCAAACATACAATATACATTTGCACATCTGTGTTATGAAGTTCTAGTAAAAAATGTTTGTATTTGTTGGGATCTGTTCAAGCCCAGAAGAAGAAAAATGAATCACCCTGGCAAACCCAACAACCACAAAACATAGTTCCTGTGTGCTGTGTCTTCGTAATATATTCTGTTGCTGCCACAGATCACATACTTGCTGTATGTGACAAAAGAGGACAGGCACAGAGCCAGTACTTAGGAAGGACTGCTGTTAAAGTCATATACAATAATTTGTATAATTCAGACATTCAAGCAATGGGAGGCAGAAGAGTATGGGCCAGATTAATGAAGACTTACGACGGGCGTATCAGTCGTAAGTCCGAATCCCCGCTGTCGTATATTTAAGCGTATTCTCAAACTGAGATACGCTTAAATGGGCTAGATTCAGAAAGACTTACGACGGGCGTATCAGTAGATACACCGTCGTAAATCCGAATCCACGCTGTCGTATCTTTAAGCGTATGCTCAAATTGAGATACGCTTAAATGTTGCTAAGATACAACCGGCGTAAGTCTCCTACGCCATCGTATCTTAGGGTGCATATTTACGCTGGCCGCTAGGTGGCGCTTCCGTTGATTTCCGCATAGAATATGCAAATGAGCTAGATACGCCGATTCAGAAACGTACGTGCGTCCGGCGGATTTTTTTTACATCGTTTACGCAAGGCTTTTTCCGGCGTAAACTTACCCCTGCTATTTGAGGCGTAGCCAATGTTAAGTATGGACGTCGGGACAGCGTAGAATTTTCCGTCGTTTACGTAAGTCGTACGCGAATAGGGCTGTGCGTAAGTTACGTTCACGTTGAGAGAGAGAGAGAGAGAGAGAGAGAGAGAGAGAGAGAGAGAGAGAGACTTGTAAAGCGCAACACATGCGAATTGAATCGCCTCTGGGCGCTGTATCCATTTCATGGGTAAGGAACCCCTTGACCTCAGAAGAGATGGGTTTTAATCTTTCTCCTGAAGGCCAAGTGGTCCGACTCCAAGTGGTCCGACGTGATTTCGAGCATGCGCACTGGGATACGTTCATGGACGGCGCATGCGCCGTTCGTTCGAAGCGTCATTTACGTGATTAATTTACATAAAACACACCCACCTCTTCCACATTTCAATGAGGCAGGCTTACGCCGGCCTAGTTACACTACGCCGGCGCAACGTACGGTCTGGGCTCACTATTTTACGTCGGCGTAGCGCATATGAGATGCTCTACGCCGGCCAAACTATACGCCGAGCTACGTGAATCTAGCCCAATGTTGCCAAGATATGACTGGCTTAAGTCTCCTACGCCGTCGTATCTTAGCTGCATATTTACGCTGGCCGCTAGGGGCGTGTACGCTGATTTACGCCTAGAATATGTAAATCAGCTAGATAAGCCTATTCACGAACGTACGCCTGCCCGTCGCAGTAAAGATACGCCGTTTACGTAGGGCGTTTTCAGGCGTAAAGATAAACCACCAAAAAGATGGCACAGCCAATGTTAAGTATGGACGTCGGAACCGCGTCAAATTTTTAACGTTTTACGACGTTTGCGTAAGTCTTCCGTGAATGGGGCTGGGCGTAAGTTACGTTGAAACCAATGAGTCTTTGCGGCGTAATTTGCAGCATGCGCACTGGGATACGTCCACGGACGGCGCATGCGCCGTTCGTTAGAAATGTCAAATACGTGGGGTCACGAGTATTTAGCATAGAACACGCCCCCAACCAGCCTATTTTGAATTAGGCGGGCTTGTAGGCAGTTATACTACGCCGCCCCAGTAAGTTAGAGCGCAACTTCTTTGTGAATACAGGACCTGCCGCTCTAACGTACGGCGGCGTAGTGTATCTGAGATACGCTATGCCCGCCTATAGATAGGCACATCTCTGTGAATCTAGCCCTATATCTACCCAGGGAGTTTTTTTTTTTTTTTTAAGTATAACTTTTAACTTTTTTAAGTTGTGGATAGAGTGGAGAGGGATTAGAACGCTTATTCGTTTTTATTACTGTATGTGCCCCTGTTTTTTTTGTCCTATTTACCACTATCATTAAAAGTGAAAGTAAAAGAATACCCCAAATTTTGGGTTGTTCACAGAAATGTAATATTGGGGAAATCTTCTTCTAGCTTTGGTGTCCTGGGGGTCCCCAAGGAATTCCATTATATGGGAAATCTTAGCAATGGGACACAGGTGGTAAAATAAATCTGACAGGTGTTATACATTTCCCTTACTTTATCCAAAATTAAAAAAAAGTTCTGCCTTATTTCTTCTGTATATCAGTGACTAATATACTTTTTGTGGTCACCAGCATTCACATATTTTTCCTTTGAAGTTGCAGTAAGGTTTTCTATAGGATACCTGTACCGACAAAATGCCACTGCTGACCTCACCTTTTGCAAATGCTAGATGCCAGACTGACATGGTAAGTTCTGATTACATTCCACCTTTTTAATGAGCATATTTTTTCTGTGTCAGTGATCCAGAAATGATTGAAGAAAGGGATAGTTAGTAATTGCCCTTCTTGGGGACAGTGAGTACTGTATATGGGGATGTCATACTGGAGATGTTTACAGGAAACCTGCCAATAGAGAATTATGTAGGCTGTCATTGCTGACCTACTTCTGATAATGCTAGTTGCCTGGTTAACATGTTGACACTTTGGCATCAATCACTGATCTGGAATATGAATATGATCTGGAATATGCATAAAGATAAAGAAATCAGTTTTATGCCTGGGTTCCATTTTATGCATACTTGTTCTTTTTTTGTCATTCCGAAAAGACCAAAGCTAAAGCTAACAAAACTAAGGCAGCTATATTCCGAACAATACAATTCTTTCATGGAATGTGTAATTTAAGGGGAAAAAATTATTCTTGCATGCACAGGATTATGCATACTGTATATATATCATTCAAAATAATATTCCACATCTTTACCTGATGCAATAGAAGAGGAAGATTATCTTCAGTGTATTCTTTTCTTAGACAGGTCTCCAGCTCTCTCTGCATAACATCAGCCTGAACAATAACTGGTTTCACTCCTGCCACCTTCATCATAGGAGAAAAAAACTGCAATCAGTAAACCGTAGAAAATGTAACAGATAAATGGGTGGAATTCTCTAGGTGAATGTCCATAAATTAGAGAGGAGCTGAAACATTCTGGGCTTCATGCATATATGTTTTTCCTGTTGCATATAGCAGTCGTTGTTCTGCTATAGCAGGGCTCTCCAGACTTTTCAAACAAAGGGCCAGTTTATTGTCCTTCAGGTTTTGAGGGGGCAACATTGTCCAAGCCCAGCACCAGTGAGAATAAACATGGCCTCAGTAGGAAATATGGTATTAGCCAGGGTTCAAATCCTGGGGAAAAAAGTGTGGGAACTTCTACCCAAGATCCACTCCCCCACCAAAAAAAATTATACGCTCATATGCATAATTACTAAACCGCATGTGTTTTTAAGCAAGCTTTTTCTAAATCCCGCGATAACTCACGGCAGACCTCCGGAATGTCTCCTGGGAACAATGACAAAAGCTCCCAGGAGACATTGCGGCATCGAGGAAGTGACGGAATACCCGCACACTACCCGATGAATCCATATACAGGAAGCGGTCAGTAACAAAGGATTACTAAGGTTCGCCTGTCCCTGACAGTGACTCGAGCTGGGCATCGCCGCTTAGTGAAGGATTGGCTCGGGCGGCTCGGCTGCTTTTGGCTGCTCTAATCCTGCAAAGGGAACTGCGTTCCTGCTGTGAAAAAAGTGCAGGAACTCCGTTCCCACGCGTTCCTGCAGGACTAGAGCCCTGGTATTAGCAGAAGAAATAGTGCCCTGTTGTTGGTGTCAGTGGAAGTAATAGTGCCCTGTCAATGGAGTCACCGAGATAAATAGTGCCCCATCACCCTATTTAGTTATACACCTCACTCCTAAATATGATGGTCTCTATCAGGCCAATTTTCCTCCTCTCCTTTGAAAACTCACTGATATACTATCTTCCTGGTCTCACCTCCCGTTGTCCTGGTTTGGTAGAATCTCTGCCGTCCGTATGACCTATCTACCAAAGCGGTTATATTTTGTTCGAGTGCTACCAGTCCCGGTTGCCTCTTATATATTGCAAATTCACCAACGTAAGTTTTTAAAATTTATCTGGGGTTCTTCTCGACCCCGGACCAATAAGCGGGTCCTGTATGCTCAACGGATCAATTGGGGCTTCTCAGTCCCCAATCTTCAGGCCTACTATACAGCAGCGAACATAGCTCCATTATCCCATCTTCATGACACATATCAAATGCCGCTATGGGCCTCTTTAGATTTGATTGACTCTCACCCCACCCCTATTTTCTCCGTACCCTGGTTGCCTCCCTCAAGGCGCCCAAATAGGTTTGGCCCCTGTATGGCACATTCTCTCCGTATATGGGACTCTGTTAAATTTTTGGCGGGACTATTATCTTCTCATTTACCATTGCTACATCTCAGCCACTGTCCATTGTCTCCCCCCAGTTGTGAGAACCCTAAACAATTCTCTTGGTGGGAGAATGATGGATTCACTGATGTCCATTCTTTGTTTACCCCCATGAGAATAGTCACGTTTGAAGCCCTTAGATCCTCTCACGATATCCCCCTTCGGGAACATTATAGCTACCTTCAAATTAAACATTTCCTCCAACATCTTATAAGAGTCCAACCCACTCCAAACACCTTGACTCCCTTCGAAATGATTTGTAGGGCCCAACCTCACTCTCTGGGATTAATATCCTTAATTTATTCCTCTATCATTTCCTCTAGGAAACCCCCAGTGAGGGCATGTCATCTTCAATGGGGGAGGGACCCGGAGGACTGGCAGATCATGACGATATCCCTTGTAAAGAGCTTCAGGAACGTTCTCACCCTAGAGAATGCATACAAGGTATTTTACAGATGGTATTTTACGCCAGCCAGGATAGCTTGCTTTATCCCTTCTTACTCCCCCTATTGTTATCGGGGTTGCTCAAAGGAAGGTACAATGGCCCATATTTGGTGGACATATCCTAAGGTATGCAGACTATAGGTTAGAGTCTATTCCCTTCTACATAATATGTTCCATTCAAACCTAAGGAGAGACCCTTATGAAGCCCTTTTATGTAAACCCATCCTTGAACTTAATGCTACTAAGTGGACCATTGTGAGAGCTTGGAAAACACCCGTACTTAGCTTCAAGGCAGTTAAAAATCATATGAACGATATTATGATTAACGAAAAATTTGAGTCCTTCACCTCTGATACCCACAGTAAATTTCTTAGGGTTTGGCAACCATGGAATATCAAATCACCAACCCTCCAGGGTTGAGAGGCAACTTCTCTCAATCTAAGCGTCTCTGGATGCTCCCCCCCTCTCTTTTTTTTCCTGACTCACCCCCCACCCCCTTTTCTCTTCTTCCTCTTTTGTTTCTTCTCTCTCTTGTAGGTCCCCTCCCCCCCTACTCCCTGTAGTCTATCTACTTATTTTCCTATCTCTATGTACACTTTTGTGAGACTCCTGATGTTTTGGAGTCGATTTAGTGACGATGGTTACAGTGATACAGATTACCTAACTTTGAGAGACCAAATGGGGGATACATACTTAACAGCTGTGTTTTTTTTTCTGTTTTTTTTACGATCACAGTACAGTAGAATTATGTATATTTGCACCCCCCCCCCCCTTTTTTTGTCTTTTCTCTTATTTTCTACTTGTGTCATTGAATGTTGTACAATGTATTCGGCAATGTATTCACTGCTGGGATTCCCCTTTCCATTTTCTGTATGCTGAAGAAAAGTTTCTTCGGCATCAAATCAAAGTCTGCTTTTCTTCAGCACAAAATAAGTCAAAGCAAAAACACATACAGTTTGGTTGTAGACGGGTCTTCGCCCCCCGTATTTCAGAAGTCCTTACTGAATTCTTAACAGCTCCCAGCAGACTCCCAGCTCATCTTCACAGGTGCAAACCCCATACTCCTTCACACACCTCTAGCACCACTTCCTGTTTTATGGGCTGTTCTCTGGAAGTGTTAACTCTCTGTGTGCTGACTCCCAGTGGTTAGGCTCTTTCCCACCCGAATAGCACTTTAGAGCCTCCAAAATTCCAGGCCCCAAATGACTCTACCAAGACAGAGAGGTCTGCGAGCCAGTCCACTCTGGATTAACTCTTACGCCTGGAATACCTCACCCATTTTGGGTGACCCCCTGAACACTCTCACAGCTATTTAAAGGGACCATAGCCCAAATAGTGGTGCTGTATAGCACCCGTCCAGGACCCAACCCTGGTGTCCTGTACAATATATATATATATAAATAAATAAATAAATAGTCCCATGTGACTAATTACTAAATAAATGAATAGTCCATAAAGTCAAGTGATATTCAAACAAGATTCAATCTTCTTAAAATCTTCCACCACACCACCGTGCTTGTGACACCCCTCTGGAATCGCACTCACCAGCTAAAATTGCCTCTCGCTCTCGTGTTCGGCTCAAGAGCTTGTTAATTAGAGCTCCAAAAGGTTAAACACTGTGTTTCAACTCAAGACAAAATGACCATCCAATATACAACTATGTTTCAACTCAGGGTTTATCCACACATGTAAATAAGAAAAAGTGCTCCAATAGTGTAAAATAGTAACGACCAATTTATTAAAATCCACACAAACACTCCCTCCTGGATCCCAGACCGTGCTGATTGTATCCGGTGCTTAGCTGCGGCGTCTCACGTCAGTGTAGACAGGACACGTGGCTGCATGACAGGAATCTAAATTGACGTGAGACGCCGCAGCTAAGCACGGGATACGATCAGCACGCTCTGGGATCCAGGAGGGAGTGAGAGACCTTGATTGAGCGCATATCTCGGGTCCGCTGTGACCGCAAAGCACTGCAGAGCCATCATATACACATGTTTGCTGTGATTTTTCAAGGCTGGTTTTTAAAGTTCGTCATGTGAGTGCAATGATTGAAGTGTTTGTGTGGATTTTAATAAATTGGTTGTTACTATTTTACACTATTGGAGCACTTTTTCTTATTTACATGTATGGATAAATCCTGAGTTGAAACATAGTTGTATATTGCATGGTCGTTTTGTCCTGAGTTGAAACACACAGTGGATGGTCGTTTAACCCTTTGGAGTTCTAATTAACAAGCTCTTGAGCCGAACATGAGAGTGGGAGGCAATTTTAGCTGGTGAGTGCGATTCCAGAGGGGTGGTGTCACAAGCACAGCGGTGTGGTGGAAGATTTTAAGAAGATTGAATCTTGTTTGAATATCACTTCACTTTATGGACTATTCATTTATTTATTAATTAGTCACATGGGACTATATATATTTATATATATATATATATATATATATATATATATATATATATATATTTATATATATATATATATATATATATATATTAGTTTTATCACTGGTGATTTTTTTTACAGTTATTTAGTGATTGGTACTTGGGTACTGATCTCATGAGCTCTACATTTTTGTCCTATTTTCACAGTTTGTTTTATAGGTTGAAATTTGGTTTATGTCCAGTTATAGAACTTCTATCAAGTTTGTATTTCTGTCTATCTGACCCTACTAGGGAGTTTCAGTATTAAAGCGGAGTTCCACCCAAAAATGGAACTTCCGCTTAATCCACTCCTCGCCCCCTTACATGCCACATTTGGCATGTAATTATTTTGGGGGGTGGGGGCTTCAGGAGGAATGGGACTTTCTGTCCCACTTCCTCCTTCCGCCGAGAGGCTGGTAAGGTGAATAGCTTAATTGCCTTACTGCAGCCCCTCCCTGTAGGTGAACGCCTGTCAAATCGGACGGCGCAGCACCGCTCGCGAATGCGCAGTGGGTGCCCGGCCGTGAAGCCGAAAGCTGTCACGGCCGGGTGCCCACACTTGGAATGAAGACGCCAGCCGGAGGTGGGGGGAGAGGAGCGGAGCCCCGGCTGGCGCGTCGCTGGAACCGTGGAGCAGGTAAGTGTGTTTATTAAAAGCCAGCAGCTACACTTTTTGTAGCTGCTGACTTTTAATAAACATAAAAAAAGTCTGGAACTCCCCTTTAACTAATTTTTTGACAGCTGCAGTAGATACAAGTACATTTCTAACTTGTCCATCGATCACATTGTATAGCCCTTTCTTCCATTTAAAGCTTCATTTACCTGCAGACCTCTCTTCAAGATCATCTCTCTCTCATTTCTGAAGTATGAAATATCCTTTGGTATGGGAACAGAGCTACAGTAGAAGAACAGACAGAAAAGTATGAAGTCATTGTGACAAGATCTAAAGCTACCATATCACTCCAAGTGCTGTTCTAATAAGGAAACATAAAACTTTAACAAGGGACTTTGAACCCTGCTAGCAGGGGAACCTAGAGGCTATAATACAGTTCAAAACTCAGTTTGTTTATTTTTTTATGTTGTTAAATTCCAACTCTGGGTAAATTGAAAATGACCACTTACAAAAAGACTGTGTCCACACCGAAAGGGTTAAGTATTCCTTTAGTCTAGGTGACAGTAAGCCCTCGTTCACACTGAATACGGCTTTGAAATTGTGCGACTTCATCATCTGAACTTGCACAATTTCAAAGCCGAATTTCAGTCCGACTTCGGGGACGACTTGAAAGGCAGCTGTGCAGGTTCATGCACAGACGTCTATTGAAGTCACCCCCAAAGTCACTAAAAGTAGTGCAGGAACTACTTCTGGAAATCGTTGCGGCGCTGCAAAGTCAGTGTCGCATCAATTGGGACGGGGCCATTTCTGGCAATAGGCAGAGATTTGACGAGTCAAATCGCATGTCAAATCATGCCAATGTGAACGGGGGCTAAAATTGCTTTTACTTTTTTACTTACCTAAAGCTGGCCATAGACGAAGCTGGCAATAGGTTTGAATCTCGTCTGGTTTCACCCCGCCTGGAGAACAAAATGGCTCCACTAGAGGGATTCCCCCAAAATTTAGCGATTTTCTGCAACATGTACAGTGCCTTGAAAAAGTATTCATACCCCTTAAAGTTTTCCAGATTTTGTCATGTTACAATCAAAAAAGTAAATGTATTTTATTCGGATTTTATGTTACAGACCAAAACAAAGTGGTACATAATTGTGAAGTGGAAGGAAAATTATAAATAGTTTTCAAATATTTTTACAAATAAATATGTGAAAAGTGTGGTGTGCATTTGTATTCAGCCCCCCTGAGTCAATACTTTGTAGAACCACCTCTCGCCTCAATTACAGCTGCAAGTCTTTTTGTCTCTACCAGCTTTGCACATCTAGAGAGTGACATTTTTGCACATTATTTGCAAAATATCTCAAGCACTGTTAGGCCTCGTACACGATAGGTTAACCAGAGGACAACGGTCTGAAGGACCGTTTTCATCGGTCAAAACCGATCGTGTGTGGGCCCCATAGGTTATAAAAAAGGCAACTTGCTTTAAAATTAACCTATGGATTCCTAACCGATAGGTCAAAACCGATCGTTAGTAGGCACGACCATCGGTTAAAAATCCACGCATTTTTAGAATCAAGTCGACGCATGCTTGGAAGCATTGAACTTCGTTTTTTCAGCACAATGTGTTTTACGTCACTGCGTTCTGACACGATCGGTTATTTAACCTATGGTGTGTAGGCGTGACGGACCATCAGTCAGCTTCATCAGTTAACCTATGACAACGGTCCTTCAGACCGTTGGTTAACCTATCGTGTGTACGAGGCCTTAGGTTGGATGAAGAGTGTCTGAAAAGCAATTTTCAAGTCTTGCCACAGATTCTCAATTGGATTTAGGTCTGGTCTGGTCTGGTCCTTTGACTGGGCAATTCTAACACATGAATATGCTTTGATCTAAACCAGCCCATTGTAGCTGTGGCTGTATGTTTAGAGTCGTTGTCCTGCTGGAAGGTGAATCTCCGCACCAGTCTCAAGTCTTTCGAAGACACCAAAAGCTTTTCTTCTAACATTTCCCTGTATTTGGCTCCATCCATCTTCCCATCAACTCTGAACAGCTCGGGAACTGGGCGATATTGGATGTTGATGTGGTGTTTTTTTTTTTATATTATGGAAATACATGTAATATGGTGTTATTGATGATGTGTTAAACCCTAATAAAAATAAAAATGTAATACTGAAAAAAAACTCTGAACAGCTTTCCTGTCCCTGCTGAGGAAAAGCACCCCCACCTGCCACCACCATGTTTCACGGAGGGAATGGTCAAAGTTCCATTTTGGCCTTATCCTACCACAGCAACTTCTTCTACATATTTGCTGTGTCACTGCTTGTCCTGTGGACACATTCTCCCACCAAAACTATGGATCTCTGCAGCTCCTCCAGTTACCATGGGCCTTTTGGCTGTTTCTCTGCTTTTCTGATTAATGCTTGCCATGCCTGGCCTGTCAGTTCAGTTGAACAGCCAGGTCTTGGTAGGTTTGCAGTTGTGCAATACCCTTTCCATTTTTGGATGATGGATTGAACAGTGCTCTTTAAGGCCTCGTACACACGACCGAACATGTCTGCTGAAACTGGTCCGCGGACCAGTTTCCGCAGAGATGTCCGACCGTGTGTAGGGCCTACCGGACCAGATTCCTGGGCTAGCGGACAGGTTTCCAGCGGACAAAAGTTTCTTAGCATGCTAAGAAACTTGTTTGCTGGAACCATGTCCGTCGGACATGTCCGATGGTCAGTATGACTCATCGGACATGTCCGCTGGTTATGACGTATAACCAGCGGCCCGAAATCCCGCGCATGCGTCAAATTGTCGTATACGTCACCGCGTTCTCTGTCCGCGGGGATTTTGGTCTGATTATGTGTACACACATCAGACCAAAACATCCCAGCAGACATGTCCGATGAAAACGGTCCGCGGACCGTTTTCATCGGACATGTCTGGCCGTGTGTACAAGGCCTTAGATGTTCAAAGCTTGGTATTTTTTATAACCTAACCCTGCTTTAAACTTCTCCACAACTTTATCCTAGACCTGCCTGGTGTGTTCCTTGGCCTTCAAGATGCTATTTGTTCACTAAAGTTCTCTAACAAACCTCTGAGGACTTCACAGAACAGCTGTATTTATACTGAGAATAAATTACACACAGGTGGACTCTGTTTACCAATTAGGTAACTTCTGAAGGCATTTGGTTCCACAAAATTTTAATTAGGGATGTCAGAGTAAAAGGGGCTGAATACAAAATGCACACTAAACTTTTCAGATATTTATTTTTTAAAATATTTGTAAACCATTTATCATGTTTCTTCTCATTCACAATTATGTGCCACTTTGTGTTGGTCTATCCCAATACAATACATTTATGTTTTTGGTTATAAAATGACAAAATGTGTAACATTTCAAGGGGGTATAAATACTTTTTCAATGTACTGTAGTTGCAAGAAAGAAAATCGTTCCGTTTTTGGCTGGCCTAATCCTCTGGTGTTCCCCAATGCTCCAGTAGTGGAATGTCCCAGGACCGTTTTTATCGGACAGTCTGTCCGTGTGTACGAGGCCTAACACAGCGAGCAGTGGTGCCGTGCTCCTCACAGGCAGCGGAACGGGCTGGCGGGCGTCAGTATGCCGCCCCCTAAAAGTGCCGCCTGGTACCCATGGTACCACCCGGTCCCATCATAGGGCCGGCCCTGTTTGGACCCTACACTGTTCTTGATGACTTCAGGAGCTCAGACTGCTGGATCATTGGGAAGAAGATGTTGCAGAGATTGGTCTCTCAGCATGGAGGAGAAAAGGATTGAGTAAGTAAATTTATTTCAACAAGTCCCCTAGATCTAAATGATTAACCTGTGCAGCACAGATGCAGCTCAACTGCAAGGGGTCATTTTAAAGTTTCCCATAGTTGGGCTTTAAACTAATGTTATGGTGTACACTCCACAAGTAGCATGCAGTAGCAGTTAGCCTCACATGATTGTACAATGCTCCAATCACATACTACTTAATACTTTCATGCCACGTACACACGATCGGTTCATCCGATGAAAATGGACCAATGGATTTTTTCATCAGATATCCGATGAAGCTGACTTTCATCAGTCTTGCCTACGCACCATCACTTAAAAATCCGTTCGTGTCAGAACGCGGTGATGTAAAATACTACGACGTGCTGAGAAAAATGAAGTTCAATGCTTCCGAGCATGCATCGACTTGATTCTGAGCATGCGTGGATTTTTAACCGATGGACTTGCCCACAGACGATCGTTTTTTTTCTATCGGTTTTTTAACCACCAGATAATTTTAAACAGGTTCTAACTTTTTTCCCCGATGGGAATAAAACCGATGGAGCCCACACACGATCGGTTCGTCCGATGAAAACGGTCCATTGGACCATTTTCATCAGACGAGCCGATCGTGTGTACAGGGCATTATAGTTTACTCCATAGAGAGTCATGTATTCCAGCCATCAATTGCTACTTTTATTGATCAGTCATTAGCAATTTCAGAAGCTTTATCTTTTCAGCATACCATGGGAATTTTGGATGTTTCAAAGTGTTTTATGATGAAAACTTTTAATAGAATTTGATTGGAGAAGGTGGACAAGAATATCAGCCATATGTCACAGAAACATGTTAAAATTCAAATGGCTGACCTGATACTAAACAAGCATATATCTATAAAAATTAGCACATTGTTATTCACGTTGTCTTTTAATGAACGTACCTGTAGGCTTGACCAGGTGTACCACAAAGAATTCCATTTTCTTCTATTTCTGTCTTCAGTTCTGATAACTGGGAAGCTAATTGCTTCTCCAGGGATTGGATGCCATCACTAGAAGATATTCTGTACACTTCACTCATTATCTAGGTTTTGGCAAAGAGGAAAGAGAAATAATAATGAAACACCCTGAAGACACAGCAGCCCTTTTAGTCTTTAGGTAAGGCAGAGCCTGCATTACGAACAGCTAGAGAAAAAAAGTTTATGCTTATAATTATTACTCTTTTTATTTAAAGTGGAAGTAAACCCTCCTATCGTTTTCAGCCAAGGAAGCGGCCATCTTGACCTCTGTTTAATCTGTAACTGCCATAATGCTGTACATGTGACCTGTTATGAAACCAGCCATTGGATGGTTTGACAGTTTGGTTGAGAGCACAAGCAAATGTGACAGCTAGCATTTCCGCCATGCCGGGAATGTTAACTGTTTTTTGTAACTATCAAATTGAAGGGTTTACTTCCACTTTAAGTTTTCTGTCACTTATCTTTACCAATCACCAATTTATCTAGGAAAGGAAAACTGCACAAAACAGAATATCCTTATAGATGACCATCGTATGTGTCTGGGTTTAAAGGTGAAACTGCCTTCCAATGTATGAAATCAGTATTTATATATTTTTTGCTTTGTAAGGAGTAGGGAAAGTTAGGCCCTCTGTTTTAAAGTTGTATGTGTCCCCCTTCTCCTTCTGTAGGAGATTCACCCCACTATTTTTAAAGTGGTAGTTAATAAGGCTTACAGTGCCGGAACTTCAGAGCCTGTACCAGAAGCGGCGGCTCCCACGCGCGTGCGGAACGTCTTCGCGCACGTGGCCACTCATGTGGCCGGAGGCCTCGAACCCGGAAGGAAAATCAGGGGAAGATGTCAGCCGTCTCAGCGGTGACATTGCGGCATTAGAGGGCTTCATTCTAAAGTAATTCTATCATAATGTGCTAGTATGCAATGCACACTAGTACATTATGACATTGCCTTGCAGGGAATTTTTTTTTTTTTTTTTAATCCTCTGCGGTTTACTAGCACTTTCATTTTTATTTAAAAATCTGAAACAAAAAATCTGAATAGGGTGCAGAGACATTAAAAAAAGCTCTGCGGTCTGTGTCCACACTGGGGAGATTCTATTTCTCAATTTGTCTTGTGACCACTGTCATTGTAACAGAATCGGTATTCACCCCGGTGATCAGAGAGGTAACTATAACTCGCAGTTTACAAAACAAGTGTAAAGTTAGAATTGATGCCTAGTACACACGATCGGTTTTCCCGGCGGTCAAAAGTCCGCCGGGAAAACCGAGAACCTGCCTGGTTGCTTCTCCCTGTGTACACACGGACGGTTTTCCAGACAGGGAAACTGCCATGACAGCTTTGGTCGGGAAAACTGGCCTTGTGTATTGCTCCACGGCAGTGTTTCCCATAGGAAAACTGCCTAGCAAAAAACCGCCGAGAATTGCGGCGGGAAAAAAAGAGAACAAGTTTTTTACTCGCAGTTTTCCTGTCGGGAAAACTACCATGGAGCGTACACACGGACAGATTTCCCGACTACAGGCAAACATGGCAGTTTTCCCGTCGGGAAAACCGGTCGTGTGTACGAGGCATAATAATACAAAACAGGGTCAGGATAGCAAAGAACATGCATACACTGCAGAATAATTACAAAACAGATTTTGAAAGCTGCACAAACATGGACTTTTCACAGCAATGTCTCTGACACTGTTACCCATTTAGGGTAACACATGGCTGCATAGCATACTTGCTATAGGACTCTATAACAGAGCTTCAAGCTGAGGATCTCCACAAATTAGCACAGAACACATCTACTTTGGCTTTTATAAACTGTGCCCCTCACAGTGAAGTTCTGGGTATTTCCGGTAATGCAGGTGAGCAGCTGGAAGGATCCAAGGCCTAAGGACGAAGCACCACTCAACTGGAACTTCAGTACTCTGGTAGCAACTGTGTAGGAGGGGTCAAACCAGTAAACCCAAAAAATGAAACACACGTGGATGCTTAAATTTTGTCTGTACCGTAGAAATTAATAGAAATAAGGCAATTTACAGCAATGACACTACATATGTTGCAGGTCATACACTTCTTCAGGCAGTAGAGGGCAGTGTTTATCCATAAGGCACTTCCTAATAGTAATATTACAAACTAAGGATGGGACGGACATGCCCCTGTTCGGTTCGCAGCAGAACACCCAAACAGGGGAGATGTTCTAACCCGAACGGCAAACCCCATTGAAGTCTATTGGAGCCGAACAGTAAAAAAAGTGCCCATTTTAAAAGCTTATATGCAAGTAATTGGCCCTAAAAGGGGTATGGGGGTTTGGGTACTGCCCTGGGGGAGTATATATATATATATATTTTTTTTTTCAAACAATAGTTTTTCAGGAGCAGTGATTTTAATTATGCTTAAAGTAAATAAAATTAAAATACAATAAAAATTAAAAATTATTTTAAATATAGTGCCTGGGGGGTCTCTTTAATGTGTCTGTAAAGTAGCGCATCTGTATCATGCATAAAACATGCTGCAACAAAAATTACATTTCTAAAGAAAATGCACCGCCCCCTTCTGACGTTACAGACTGTGCATGTGACGTCAGAAGGGGCACTGCCACCGGGTGACCTAGCTAGGTGGCTCCGCCTCTTACCTATATAAGAAATGTCAAAGGGCAGAGGAGGCAGAATGCCCCCCAGGTGGCAAGAGCGTTTTGTTTTTTTCGGGTCCGGCAGGCGGCATGATTGACGATAGATTTACATCGAGGGACACTATTTTTTATTTATTTTTAATAAAGGATTTTTTGAAAACTATCTCTTGTGTTAATTACTTTTTGACACTTTTTTGGTGAATGGGTAGGGATACTATGTACCCGATACCTATTCACATGGGGGGCGGGATCTGGGGGTCCTTTTATTAAAGCCTTTATTACGCAGACAACCACAGCCCAGGGTTGGGGGGGAAGAGACCCATGTCCCATCAACATGGGAACAAGGTGCCCCAAAAGCACCCACCCCCCTGTGTAGAAGAAGGATCTATTATTATAGAAAAGTCACATACCTTCACCTTTGGGGTGATTCAGAACAGAATCAGCCTGATCCCTGTATTCCCGATCTCCTCTACACGGCTCGGAATGTTCCTTTGATACACAGAGCCGAAGTCACATGAGGGGATCAGTAGGAGATCTAGGACTGGAGGTGACCGTTGGCTGCGGGACGCATGTGCGAACACGAACATCTGGTTCCTCGGCGGCCTGGGTTGCCATGGATCAGCTTGGTAGGTGGGGAATGAAGAGACTCTTTCCGCTCCTCCCACCACCACCACCCAGCATATTCAAAACATTAGCGGCCGGCCCTAAAGGTCAGAACCCGCGGCCAGCTCTGCATGTCACACCTGGAGCCCTGCAATCACCCGGTCTGCCCTATAGCCAGTCAGGGCCTGTGTGTGTGTGTGTGTGTGTGTGTGTGTGTGTGTGTGTGTGTGTGTGTGTGTGTGTGTATATATATATATATATATATATATATATATATATATATATATATATATATATATATATATATATATATATATATATATATATATATATTTAGGGCTGTTACTGATTACAATTTTCGTGTTCAATCGATTTTGTTTTAAATCGATTAATTGACTAATTTCGATTAATTATAACACACATACATTTTTCGGATATATAGTCCCACTGTAATATCCACAGACATTTCCCCCACTGTAATATCCACAGACATCTCCCCACTGTAATATCCACATCTCCCCCACTGTAATATCCACAGACATCGCCCCCACTGTAATATCCACAGACATCTCCCCCCACTGTAATATCCACAGACATCTCCCCACTGTAATATCCACAGACATCTCCCCCACTGTAATATCCACAGACATCTCCCCCACTGTAATATCCACAGACATCTCCCCCACTGTAATATCCACAGACATCTCCCCCACTGTAATATCCACAGACATCTCCCCACTGCAATATCCACAGACATCTCCCCACTGTAATATCCAAAGACATCTCTCCCACTGTAATATCCACAGACATCGCCCCCACTGAAATATCCACAGACATCGCCCCCACTGAAATATCCACAGACATCTCCCCCACTGTAATATCCACAGACATCTCCCCACTGTAATATCCACAGACATCTCCCCACTGTAATATCCACAGACATCTCCCCCACTGTAATATCCACAGACATCTCCCCCACTGTAATATCCACAGACATCACTCCCACTGTAATATCAACAGACATCTCCCCACTGTACTCCACAGACTATGGTCCACATCTCCCCCACTGTATAGAAAGATTAGTGCTTGCTTAGTCTTACCAGAGATGCCGGCAGAACACGAGCAGTTGAGGCCGGGTGATGACGTCAGCGCGTCGCTCTAGGCTCACCTAGGCCCCCGTCGGGTGGACCAAGATGGCCACCACTCCGGGAGCTAGGCCGAAGCCTTTCCTATGGCCATGGCAGCAACGGAGCTCAGTGGATCACGTGGTGTGCCGATCCGCATATGGTGACCCGTTCAGATCACGGATCATTTAGGATCCGTTGCACCACTAGTACCGATCAAAAAAATTTTGATCGATCAAATTTTTTTACGATTAATCGAGGAATTAATCATTAATTTCTGCAGCCCTAATTATATATATATATATATACACACGTACACGCACACATATACATACATACATACACACACACACACAATCAGATACCCACAGCTGATCCAGAGGAAGGCAAAAAATAAAAAAATAATAAAGCATGATCCAATTTGCTCCAGCAGGGGAAATAAAATCCTTCCTGATCCCTTGTGAGGCAATTAGGTATTCCCTGGATCAACTTTACCTATAATATTAATATACAGTTATATTATGTATATCCAGGAAAGAATTCAGGCCTTTCTTAAAACAATCTACTGAGTTGGCCAGAACCAGCTCCTGAGGGATTCCACATTTTCACAGCTCGAACTGTGAAAAAGCCTTTCTGTATTTGGGGATGAAATCTCTTTTCTTCCAGACGTAAAGAGTGCCCCCTTGTCCTCTGTGATGACCTTAAAGCTAATAATTCAACACAATGTTTACTATATGGACCCCTTATCTATTTGTACATGTTGATCATATCCCCCCTTATTCTCCTCTTCTCAAGAGAGAATAAATTCAGTTCCTCTAATCTTTTCCTCATAGCTGAGCTCCTCCATGCCTCTTATCAGTTTGGTTGCCCTTCTCTGCACTTTCTCCAGTTCCCTGATATCTTTTTTGTGAAGTGATACCCAAAACTGAACTGCATATTCCAGATGAGGTCTTACTAATGATTTGTACAGGGGCAAAATTATATATTTTTATTTCTTTGGAAACTGCAGCTTGGCATTGTGTGCCATTATTAAGCTTATACGATATGTAGATATTTGCCAGCACACCAAGTATAATCAATTTTCGTCCAAACGGAATGATCCTTGGTGTGCTGGCGTATATCTACATATCGTATAGGTTCCAGTATCCAGCTGGCGCTCGCTACAGCTCCTAGTACTCTAAGAGCTTATTCCAGGAATGTGCGCGATGGGAATATGGACTGTGGATTAATACATTTATGACCAGCTAATTTGCAGTTGAGAGGGCTGCCCAAATCTTGCAGGATTTCGGTATCCTAAGTACGGTCATCCTCCTCAATATGGCAGTCTGGAGCCCATAGCAGGAGACAAATTATTCCTTAATGGGCTCCTGCCAGCCCAAAGAAATGGCACTCTGCCACCTTCAGGTTTGGAGGAAATACTGCAGCCTATAGTCATTTGGAGAAGCTGTGTGCTATTAATGCGGTAGTAAACCGCCAGAAAAATAAATACAATTCGAGCCCCTTGCAGGTTTAAGTCATAATGTACTAGCATAGGTGTGCGCAGCCTATTGCATTAGGATTTGCACCCCAAAGCTCAAACACATATGCCTTTCTCTGCAGCCTCAGCTGCACTGGACAGTTCATTCACATTCACAGTTTACTATGCATTAGCTATGAATGAACACAGCAAGTGAGTTCATTTAAAAAAGGAAGGCATTGGTAAATGACATATTTACTAGCCCCTTTGCCCGCTCTCCATTTTGAAACATCCCCCGCAGCAGCTGGGGGGAGAGCAGGGAAGCCATCAGCACTGCGGGGCATTGGGGGCCAACACAGGGGAAGCCTAGGCACTAGGTAGAATTAGCACTGCACATAGTGATTAGGATGTGCCTAAGCACACCTGGCACACCCCCTGCACATCTATGTGTACTAGTGTGCACTGCATACTAGCACATTATGACAGATTTACCTGCACATGGAGCCCTCTAGCCCAAAATTTACATCTTTGCCCGGTCTTCCTTTGGGGTTCACAGGTTCCAGTTGTCTGAAAGGCTGTGAGAGCCCCAGCCACAGAAGGACGCTCTAAATTTCACAGCACACTGTATGCCCTGAAAGCAGAGCATCATCGGTAATTGCCGATGTGAATATATCCTAAACAGTATACAGTGCGTTCAGGAGATATTCATCGTACCTACAGGTAAGCCTGATAGTAAACTTGTAGTCACAAGTTAAAAAAATAAAGTTTTTTTATTTCGGTTTTTGCCTTCTTTTCCTACAGCGATCGGGTTTCCCAACCCGCACTTGAAGCGGCCTCGCTCCCTCTCACTTATTTCAAAGACTTTTTTTTTTTATAAATTATATATATTTTTTTACCTCTATAATTTTTTTATTGTTGCTTCTGACAATTTCTAATCATCAGACCAGTTCTTTGTGTGTGTTTTTTTTCTAAGATTGATAATTATAAAACCACTTTCACACAAATTCACTCCAGATGAATACAGACAAACAAACAGCTATTCCTTCAGAATAACAAAAGGTAAGAATCTGCAACAAAGTTTGTTAAAATCCCTGCAATGTTCATAGATCTCCCAGAGGGGGATGTTTTTTTTCCCCCTTAAGGCTGCATTCACATCTGAGCGACAGCCGCGTTCGCGTGTAGCGGCGTATTTTGCCGAGAGTACAAAACTTTCACTTTTTTTTTTTTTTTCTCAAAGTCTTCCCATTGCTGTCAATGGGAAAACGCCTATGTCGCCTGAAAACAAGGGTCCGGGACTTTTTTTCAGGCGACAGGCGTTCGGCGTCTATGAGATGTGAACCATCTCCATAGACAGCAATTAGAATTCTCCCCTCCAGCGACAGAAGCGTCCTGCGTCGGGCGTTTTGTCGCTCAGGTGTGAATGGGGTCTAACAAAAGACTCACCATACACTTTACAATCTGATTGTACAATCTCCTTTAGACCTAACAACTATGTAGTGCAAGAGCCTGTCTGATCAGATACAGATTGATGAGGAAATTCCTTGTAGGACATAGATTTGACAGATCTAAAGTTTATTCATTGCAAATAAATTTGTGAAGTGATTAAACAGAAATCAATCATCTCTCACCTTTTTCAATGGAAGAGCACAAAGGTTGCTCAGGGAATGTATTTACTAAAGCATAGTGACAATGTCTTATTTCCTCTAATGATTCAGAGACTTTCCCCATTCTGTGACAATAATAACAAAATCAATCTAGTGTGTCATATATTACCTGCGAGAGATCAGCCAGACTCTTCCAAATCCGGGCTGGCTGTGATGATCAGAATAAGATCAGTGATCGCTCTATGTATCAGATCTGTGTATGGACAATGTAGGTGTGAGTGGCAGCGCTTCCCTGGTCTCCATAGCAACCCCAGTACACACGCCGGTGAGTGCAGGAAGCAGCCGGGGCTTGTACACTGACACAGCAAATCCTTCTCTGTCTGCTCATTGTATGGGGACAACTCTCTGTAATGGCAAAGTCCTGTGCCGTTTGTAATGCAATGCTTTGATCACTATTATTCTAAATTCTTATTAGGATAATCTAAAGCAGGGGTCTCCAAACTACATCAGCTGGAGATGCCTGATCTAAAGGATTATACCACTGCAGATCCAACAGTGCTTCATCTGTGTGTTGTCAGGTAGTGCTATGGATATATGACAGCTCATCATAATATTGCATGTTGTTCAGGAGAGATGTGGGCAGAAAAAAAATCTTCACTTTAAGTTACTAGACATGTTTAGCACATGAGCGTTCATATATTCCAGTGGCAAGAATAAATTTATATTCTTGTCAATTAAATAAATAAATGCATAGCACTTGACACACTAAAACGCATGTGCAGCTTTAGAGCCCTTTCACACTGGTGCGTTTTTGCCGCATTTTCGCTGTAAAAATAGCGCTATTAAAACGCTCATAACACGCTCCAAAAACGCCCCTCTCCATTGAAATTAATTGAAAACGATGTAAAAACGCGGTAAAATAGCTGTGTTTTACCGCTATTTTAAGAGCCCTTTCACACTGGAAACGCCTATAGCGGAGCGTTAAAATAGCGGTAAAACTCAGTCACAGATCCATCCATCTCTGCAACCCCAATACTCTGCAATACACTCTGCAATACCCCCTGCGCTAATACTCTGCAATACCCCCCCGCGCCAGTACTCTGCAATACCCCCCCGCGCCAGTACTCTGCAATACCCCCCCGCGCCAGTACTCTGCAATACCCCCCCCGCCAGTACTCTGCAATACCCCCCCGCGCCAGTACTCTGCAATACCCCCCCGCGCCAGTACTCTGCAATACCCCCCCGCGCCAGTACTCTGCAATACCCCCCCCGCGCCAGTACTCTGCAATACCCCCCCGCGCCAGTACTCTGCAATACCCCCCCGCGCCAGTACTCTGCAATACCCCCCGCGCCAGTACTCTGCAATACCCCCCGCACCAGTACTCTGCAATACCCCCCCCGCACAATACTCTGCAATAACCCCCCGCACAATACTCTGCAATACCCCCCCTGCACAATACTCTGCAATACCCCCCCTGCACAATACTCTGCAATACCCCCCCGCACAATACTCTGCAATACCCCCCCTGCACAATACTCTGCAATACCCCCCCCGCACAATACTCTGCAATACCCCCCCCGCACAATACTCTGCAATACCCCCCCCCCCCCCGCACAATACTCTGCAATACCCCCCCCCCCCGCACAATACTCTGCAATACCCCCCGCACAATACTCTGCAATACCCCCCCGCACAATACACTGCAATACCCCCCCGCACAATACTATGCAATACCCCCCCCGCACAATACTCTGCAATACCCCCCCCGCACAATACTCTGCAATACCCCCCCCCCCCCGCACAATACTCTGCAATACCCCCCCACACAATACTCTGCAATACCCCCCCGCACAATACTCTGCAATACCCCCCCGCACAATACTCTGCAATACCCCCCGCACAATACTCTGCAATACCCCCCCGCACAATACTCTGCAATACCCGGAAAATACTCTGGAAAAAAAATGAGTTTTAACCACTTCATGCCCGCCGGCCTTCATATGACGTCCTTGACTTTGTGCAGGGATATCTGAATGATGCCTGCAACTACAGGCATCATTCAGATATCCTCTTTTTCAGTCGGCGATTCCCTACACCGTAAGAATGATCATGGTGGCTGTTCCACCTCTTGATTGTTCTTACGGGAGGTGAAAGGGGACATCCCCCCCTTCCTTCTCCCTCCGGTGCCTCTACCGACTCACGGCTACAAACGAAGCCAGGATCGTTTTTTTTTGTTTTTTTTTCAGGCTTCCCAGCCTAGAGGTGAGATGTGGGGTCTTATTGACCCCATATCTCACTGTAAAGAGGACCTGTCATGCTATATTCCTATTACAATTGATGTTTACATTCCTTGTAATAGGAATAAAAGTGATCAAAACATTTATTTTTGGGGAAAAAAGTGTCAAACTAAAATAAATAAAGTAAAATGAACAATAAAAAATGTAAAGCGCCCCTGTTCCCGTGTGCATGTATACAGAAGTGACCGCACTCTTAAGTCCTGCCCACATATGAAAACGGTGTTCGAACGTTAGAGCGAGAGCAATAATTTTGGCCCTAAACCTCTTTTCCAACTAAAAAGATGTAACCAGTAAAAATATTTAAAGCGTCACCTATGGGGATTTTTAAGTAGCGAAGTTTGGCGCCATTCCACAAGCGTGTGCAATTTTGAAGGGTGACATGTTGGGTATCTATTGACTCGGCGTAACTTCATCTTTCATATTATGCAAAAACATTGGGCTAACTTTAATGTTTTTTTTTTTTAAAAGCACAAAACCGTTTTATTTCCAAAAAAAACGCATTCGAAAAATTGCTGCGAAAATACCGTGCGCGATAAAAAGTTGCAACGACCACCATTGTATTCTCTAGGGTCTTTGCTAAAAAAGCATATATAATGTTTTGGGGTTCTATGTAATTTTCTAGCAAATAAATTATGATTTTTCCATGTAGTAGAGGAATGTCAGAATTGGCCTGGGTGCTCCAGAACGCCTGATGGTGCTCCCTGCATGTTGGGCCTCTGTATGTGGCCACGCTGTGAAAAAGTCTCACACATGTGGTATCGCCATACTCGGGAGGAATAGCAGAATGTGTTTTGGGGTGTAATTTGTGGTATGCATATTCTGTGTGTGAGAAATAACCTGCTAATATGAACATTTTGTAAAAAAAATCTAAAAATCTTGATTTTGCAAAGAATTGTGGGAAAAAAAATGACAACTTCAAAAAACTCACCATGCCTCTTTCTAAATACCTTGGAATGTCTTCTTTCCAAAAAGGGGTCATTTGGGGGGTATTTGTACTTTTCTGGCATGTTAGGGTCTCAAGAAACGAGAGAGAGGCCGTCAGTATTTCAGGTGTGATCAAATTGATCAATTTTCAGTAATTGGCACCATAGCTTGTAGACCCTATAACTTTCACCCAGACTAAATAATAACCACATTTTTTTTTTTTAACCAAAGATATGTAGCAGTATACATTTTAGGCCAAATTTATGAAGAAAAATTACTTTTTTGCTAAATTTTATAATAGAAATTAAGAAAAAATATATTTTTTTACAAAATTTTCGTTCTTTTTTTATTTATAGCGAAAAAAAAAGCAGAGGTGATCAAATACCACCAAAAGGAAGCTATATTTGTGGGAAAAAAAGGACAAAAATTTCATTTGGTTACAGTGTTGTATGACTGAGTAATTGTCATTCAAAATGTGAGAGCATCGAAAGCTGAAAATTGGTCTGGTCATTAAGGGGGTTTACGTGCCTGGTGGTCAAGTGGTTAAATATTCTATATTAAAGCTTTTTTATTTATATAAGACATTCATAGCATGAAATAAAAATGCTATAACATCACACTTGATCTTAGATAAAAGGCCGAGAAGCGATGTTCTCTGCATCCCAATGTCATCCCATTGAAGGGATGCTCTGGCTCCATAGACACCGCTTCTTTAGTGGCACAACTTGAATGTGTGAGCTCTGGGACACCTGCCTAGAGAGATCAGCCAGACGATACACTAGCTATCACAATTTTTTTCTGTTGAAAAGCCTGTGGCGTGCAAAACGCAACCCAAAAACTCCACCCGGTGCAGGAAAAATGTGCACACACATAAAGAGATGCAACAAAAAAACTGACGGGTGCATCGTCAATGGTCCTCCGAAAAGGACCCAGCTCTGATCCCACGGGGCGTTAGGCTCCTGACAGGGAAAAGAGTAACTATGGCCCATACAGCCGAAGCCATATGGACCCATCTTGGTTCAAGCAGTCGAAAAGCCACAAGGACCCAACATCCTCGGAGGGACTGCCGAAACAGAACACTCCTCGGTGAGGCTCCCCCGAAGGGAGACCCCATGAGAGCAGGCGAACTAAGCCAAAAGGCCATGTCCACCCACTCCCAAGACTTTCAGAGCAGGCCCGAGGACCAGCACCCTACTCATAAGGTTGCCACCCTGCCGGTATTTTACCGGCACAGCCGGTATTTTCATTCAGATTCCGGGCTGTGCCGGTAAGTTTGAATGAAAAATACCGGCCATGCAATGGCCGGTATTTTTCATTCACTGTCATCACCAGAGGCGTAGCGTGAGGAGCAGGGGCGGACTGACCATTCGGTGAGTCGAGCACTGTCCGAGGACCCCGTGGTGGGAGGGCCCGGGCCGGCTCAGTCTGCCCCTGGAGGTGCCCGCAGCAGCGCAGCTTATTATACACAAAATCAAAAAGAACTGTACCCCCAAGGAAGCAGTGCCATTGAACCATTGGCGGTGGCTGTGTGAGCAGCTCAGAGGTGTGAGCTGGCTGATATGGATGGCTCATCAGAGCCGTGCGATGATGTTCAGTCACAGGCGCTCCGGCCACCTCTCCCCCTGCTCTCCCCCTGAGGAATTCAGCTGAGGGGGCGGGGCCATAAATCACTGCCGTGGTGTACAGTCTGTGAAGGAGCTGGAGCCTCGAGGCAGAGTCTGAGCACTGCATACAGAGAGGAGCAGACTGAGACAGCTTGAATTTCCCAACAGCATCCACACTGACCTGCCTTGTGTGTAGCTGCAGGTCAGTGTGATAATGAAAGCACTGCAGTTACTGTGTCTGTGTTCTAAGAGCCATGCTGAGTGTTACTTCCTGGTTCCTTCCTTCTTGCCCTGTGCTGTGTGCCTATTTACCAGGTCAGGTGCTATTCACTAGTACACACTGATATCTGGTACACTGAATGCCACTCAACGCATTAAGTGTATAGATATCAGTGTTATATAGGAAATAGCACTTAGCCCTGGTTCACATTGGAGCAATTTGCCAAATCGCATGGCAATGTCACTACCCAAATCGGTGCGATGCCCCATTTGTGGCGCTGCACCGATTCCTAAAAGTAGTTTCTGTATAACTTTTGGTGACTTCTGGGTGCGATTTCCATAGACATCTGTGCAGCAACCCGCACAGATGTCTCTAAAATCGCCCGCCAAACTTGCACTGACGTGCCGGTATGAAATCGTGCGAGTTTAGCTGAACTGTCTCGCACGATTTGAGCCTGGGCTAAGTGGCTTAACTTACTACTTTTACTGTCCCCCCTCCAAACCCGCATGTGAATCCCTCCTAATGGGGGAAAAACAAAAAAAAAAAAAGAGTAGATTTGGGCTCCATTGACAACAATTCTTTATAGACATGGATGCTTATATGCTCAGTACTCTGGCATAGAGATGTTCTGTAGTGCAGAACCTGGGCTGGCCTGACAACACTGCTTGGGATTTCAGTGCAGCAAAGGGTTCCCTCTCTAGCTATACCAGATCTAGCCTCAGACCTTCTCCTCTCCACCCTTCCGTCTGGCCGCGCCGGATGCGCAATTCGTCTGGGACTGGGAACTCATGGCATACCGATCTGGACACAGGTGAGCCTGTGAGAGGCAAGAAGCCATCTCAGATGGGAGTAGGACTCGGAGCAGCCGCCTGTCAGCAGCAGCACTTAGGGAGACAGTCAGACTCACCTCACCGCCATGCTGCCATGTGTTAATGCATTGCCAGCCACTCCAGCAAGCACACATGCAGCATGCCTGACAGTGTAGTGTAAGTGGGCTGTGTAGTGGGGTGGGCAGTGTAGTGTAGTGGGGTGGGCAGTGTAGTGATAAGTGGGGTGGGCAGTGTAGTGTAAGTGGGGTGTGTAGTGTAAGTGGGGTGTGTAGTGTAGTGTAAGTGGGGTAGGCGGGCAGTGTAGTGGGCAGTGTAGTGCAAGTGGGGTTGGCAGTGTAAGTAGGGTGTGCAGTGGAGTGTAGTGTAGTTTAGTGGGCAGTGTAGTTTAGTGGGCAGTGTAGTGGAGTTTAGTGGGCAGTATAGTGTACTGGGGTGGGCAGTGTAGTGTAGTGGAGTTTAGTGCAATTGGGCCCCTCCCCTTTTTTAGCTCCACCCCCACATAGCCACACCCACGACCGGTATTTTTCTGAGGGAAAGGAGGCAACCCTACCTGCTCATCACACTAAAAGTGCAGTGCACCAAACAAAAAAGTGACAAAACAAGACAAACACGGGGTAAAATAAAAAAGGAAAGTGGGGAAGAAGGAAGATGGGAGAGTGAGGAAAGTGACAAACGTGCAATACGTTGGCCGGCCCTCCGACCAGGAAACAAAAATTCCTCTGGTCCTAGCCAAAAGGCCCGGCCCAAGAGGCAGGTGTGAAAAGTGTGAACTAGCTATCAGTAATGGACAGATCTCAACCAACCCTGCTCTCACATGCTACTATGCTGTGATGCTGTCAGTTCTATATAAAGGGTGGGAAAATGTGTTCCCCTCAACTTATGGAGAGAACATTTTTGCACTTTTTTTTTTTTCGCTGTCATTGCAGGCGATATCTACTAAACTATTACTAGTTTTACTTCCCCCTCCCATCATCATCTTTTTTTTTATTATTTATTACTGAGAAGATATAAAAATTCAAGAGGTGTAAGTGCTTTCCTGAAATATGCAAATTTACAAAAAGCAAGCAACAGGATTGGTTGAGACAGACTCCTCCCCCTATACATATGCAGCTGTGTGTTTAGTGTGTGAGCGGAGGAACATTGATATCTCAATTGCTGGGCATTCTTTTGTCTGGAGGTAGGGTAACAACCCTTTCACACTGGAAACGCCTATAGCGGAGCATTAAAATAGTGGTAAAACACCGCTATTTTACCACATTTTTTCCGTGATTTTCCAGTGTTTTCAATTTATTTCAATGGAGAGGGGCATTTTTGGAGCGTTTTATGAGCGTTTTAATAGCGCAATTTTTCCCGCGAAAACGCTGCAAAAACACACCAGTGTGAAAGGGCTCTAAGAGCCCTTATACACTGGAAACGCCTATAGCAGAGCGTTAAAATAGCGGTAAAACACCGCTGTTTTACCACATTTTTACAGCGTATTCAATTCATTTCAATGGAGAGGGGCGTTTTTGGAGCGTTTTAAAAGGCGCTATTTTTACCGCAAAAAAACACGGCTAAACGCCGCAAAAACGCACCAGTGTGAAAGGGCTCCAAGAGCCCTTTCACACTGAAAATGCCTATAGCGGAGCGTTAAAATACAGCTATTTTACCGCGTTTATAAAGCGTTTTTACTGCGTTTTCAATGGAGAGGGGCGTTTTTGGAGCGTTTTAATAGCGCTTTTTTTACCGCGAAAATGCACCAGTGTAAAAGGGCTCTTTAAATTGCGGTAAAACACCGCTATTTTACCGCGTTTATAAAGCGTTTTTACCGCGTTTTCAATTCATTTCAATGGAGAGGGGTGTTTTTGGAGCGTTTTAATAGCGCTATTTTTACAGCGAAAACGCGGCAAAAATGCACCAGTATGAAAGGGCTCTAAGAGCCCTTCCACACTGGAAACGCCTATAGCGGCACGTTAAAATACCGCTGTATTTACCGCAACTATACTGCGTTTTTACCGCGTTTATAAAGCGTTATTCCCACGTTTTTACAGCTTTTCAATGGAGAGGGGCGTTTTTGTAGTGTTTTTTGAGCGTTGTTTAATTTTACCGCAAAAACACACTCTAAGAGGGCTTTCACACTGGAAACGCCTATAGCGGAGTGTTAAAATACTGCATTTTACCACGTTTATAAAGCGTTTTTACCGTGATTTTAACAGCGTTTTCAATTCATTTCAATGGAGAGGGGCGTTTTATGAGCGTTTTAATAGCGCTATTTTTTACTGCGAAAATGCGGCAAAAACGCACCAGTGTGAAAGGGCTCTTTAAATTGCGGTAAAACGCCGCTATTTTACCATGTTTATAAAGCGTTTTTACTGCGTTTTCAATTCATTTCAATGGAGAGGGGCGTTTTATGAGCGTTTTAATAGCGCTATTTATACCGCGAAAACGCGGCCAAATGCCGCAAAAACGCACCAGTGTGAAAGGGCTCCAAGAGCCATTTCACACTGGAAACGCCTATAGCGGAGCGTCAAAATAGCGGTAAAACACCGCTGTTTTTACCGCGTTTAAGAGCCCTTTCACTCTGGTGCGTTTTATGAGCGTTTAATAGCGCTATTTTAACCGCGAAAACGCGGCAAAAACTCACCAGTGTGAAAAGGGCTCTAAGAGCCCTTTCACACTGGAAACGCCTATAGCGGAGCGTTAAAACACTGCTATTTTACCGCGTTTTCAATTCATTTCAATGAAGATGGGCGTTTTTGGAGGGTTTTGATAGCGCTATTTTTACAGCGAAAATGCGGCAAAAACGCACCAGTGTGAAAGGGCTCTTAGGCCCATTTCACACAAGAGGTCCAATCAGATTTGGCTGTCCATTTTTGAGCTAGACCCGATCGGAATCTCCATTCTCATTTATGACAAACTGAAAAATACTGGAAAAAAACCCCATCAATTACAGCCTCACTGTGCCCATCAAATGCAGCCACTGTGCCCATCAATTGCAGAAACTGTGTCCATGAAATGCAACCACTGTGCCCATCAAATGCAACCACTGTGCCCATCAAATGCAACCACTGTGCCCATCAACTGCAGCCACTGCGCCATCAATTGCAGTCACTGTACACATAAAATGCCACCACTGTGGCCATCAAATGCTGCCACTGTGCCATAAAATTCTGCCACTGTGCCATAAAATGTTGCCACTGTGCCCATCAAATGCTGTCACTGTGCCCCATGAAATGCTACAACTGTGCCCATTAAAAGTTGCCACTGTGATGCTTACCCTAACTCGGTGGTGGGTCAGGCAGCGGGTGATGGCGTTGAGCTGCGAACTGACCTTGCTTTGTGCTCCGAGTTCACCTTCTTTGAAGCCTATTAGAGCCTATGGCTCTAATCAGGTGCTTCAAAAATACACCCTTGCTGCTGTAATTCAGGCATTCAGTGTCCGAAAAGGGGCCTGGCGCCTGAATAGGCGGTGGCAGCGGCAGCCATGGATAGATTCATGCAATACATGAATCTGTCCATTATTCATAAAGGGGGTGGTTGGAGAGAAGGAGCAGCGCCCTTCACTGTCTATGAGCAGTGGCGGCTTGTGCTTAATACTTTAGGGGGGCAAACCAATGCCACCCCCGCCCCTCCAGAGGATTAACAGGAAGACGGTGCTCGAACCCCCCCCCCCCCCCTACAGGAACCAGACGGACAGGGATACAGCAATCAGAGGCCTCCTTACCTTGAGGCAGATGATGAGTCCCGGGATGACACTCTGGTCTTCCCTCCTTCTCTCTCCACTGTCCGAGGCAGCAGGGAGTGCTGGATGGGATGTGGCTGTGGGTGAGCCATCCCTGGAAGAGGGAGCTAAAGAGGACAGCTGGCTGAGCTGCTCCCTGACTCTTCCCAGCACCATTGTTTCTCTTTACGGCTGAACAGGAAGTGGGCTCTAAGACTCACTGGCCAATCGGGTCTCGGGACCTGCTCCTGATTGGGAGAATTAGGGAGACGATAACGAATATTAATTTGCTATTGTCACCCAACTGGGTGGGCTCAGGGCACAGTGCTCTGTGCCCCGAGCCCACCCTTTTTTAAGCCAATTAGAGCCTCAGGCTCTAATCATGTGCTTAAAAAAAAAAAAAATTTGGAATCAATGCGTCCAGTGCCCTGCATGTAGATTAGGAGCCGGGCACACGGATTAGGGGGCAGCGCCCCTGCACCCCTAATGACCAGGCCGCCACTGTCTAACATGTAAACAGACTGTCGGTTTACACTCTACCGTCAATCCGATTTGGCAAAAACAAACATTCTCCTCTGTCTGGCCAGATCAGAGGAAGGGCAGGTGTAAACGGAGCCGCTCCGCATTTATTCTGGCAATTAGAATGCATTAACAAAAATGCTAGACGCTTCTAGTGTTTATGTGCGTTTAGGTGTGCTTGTGTGGTTGTGTGGTTTTTCGGCTCAAAACACCTCTCCTGAACAAACTTTTGGTGGGAGTTTTTTTCAGCCTGTAAATGCTCCTCTGCTCATATGCCTGCTGTGTGCATGGACACATTGCCTAAAGCCCCATACACACTATTAGATTTTCTGCAGATTTGTGCCTTCAGATTTAACAAAACCATATACATATGAGGTCAAACCTTAAAGCGGAGGTTCTCCCTAAAACATTTTTTTCTCTAGCATCTCATTCAGCATAGTAGCGTGAGCTACAGTATGCCTTTATATTTTTTTTGGGCGCCGTACTCACTCTGTAATCGCGTAGTAAAGTTTCAGGGGAATGGGCATTCCTATTCAGAGGGCTCGTGATTGACGGCCGGCTATGGCGTGTCACGCTTCACGGAAATAGCCGAAATAGGTAATTGCTCTTCACGGCACCTGCGCAGTCAGCTCCGATGTCTGTGCGCAGGCTATTTTCGTGAAGCGTGACGCGCCATAGCCGGCCATCAATCGCAAGCCCTCTGAATAGGAACGCCCATTCCCCGCGGGGAGTCTGAAATTTTACTACTCGATTAAACAGTGAGTAAGGCGCGAAAAAAAATATAAAGGCATAATGTAGCTCGCGCTACTATGCTGAATGAGATGCTATAAAGTTGTTTTTTAGGGTGAAACCCCGCTTTAAGAGTTTCCATTTGTATGCAATCAGGCAGGCCCTTGCACTACATGGTTTTGGTATATCTGAAGACAAAAATCTGCAGAAAATCTAATAGTGTGTATGGGGGTCTTACAGTGCCTTGAAAAAGTATTCATACCGAATTTTCCACATTTTGTCATGTTACAATCAAAAACCTATAGGTATTTTATTGATATTTTGTGTGATAGACAAACACAAAATGGCACATAATTGTGAAGTGGAAGGTGAATGATAAATGGTTTTTAATTTTTTTTTTACAAATAAATATCTGAAAAGTGTGGCGTGTATTTGTATTCAGCCCCCTTCTCTGATACCCCTAACTAAAATCTAGTGGAACCAATTGCCTTCAGAAGTAACCTCATTAGTAAATAGAGTCCACCTGTGTGAAATGTAATCTCAGTATAAATACAGCTGTTCTGTGAAGCCCTCAGGAGGTTTGTTAGTGAACCTACCAAGACATGGCCATCAACCTAAACGGACAGGCCGGGCAAGGAGAGCATTCATCAGAGAAGCAGGTAATAGGCTCATGGTAACTCTGGAGGAGCTGCAGAGATCCAAAGCTCAGGTGGGAGTATCTGTCTATAGGACAACCATTAGTCGTACATTCCACAAATCTGGCCTTTATAGAACAGTGGTTAGAAGAAAGCCATTGTTGAAAGAAAGCCATAAGAAGTCCTGTTTGCTGTTTCTGAGAGGCCATGTGGGGGACACAGTATGTGGAAAAGGTGCTCTAGTCAGATACCAAAATTTTACTTTTTGGCCTAAAAGCAAGAGGCCATGTGTGACAGAAAACCAACACTGCACATCACAATGAACACACCATTCCCACCGTGGCAGCATCATGTTGAGGGGTTGCTTTTCTTTAGCAGGGACAGGGAAGCTGTTCAGAGTTGATGGGAAGATGGATGGAGTCAAATACAGGGCAATTTTAGAGGAAAACCAGTTAGAGTCTGCAAAAGACTTGAGACTGGGGCAGAGGTTCATCTTCCAGCAGGACAAAAGCCCTAAACATACAACCAGACTTAGGTCCCTTTCAGACTGGGGTGGCGGTGGCGGTATAACGCCGCTAAAAATAGCGTCGCTATACCGCCGGAATTGCCGCGGGAATCAGCCGCTAGCAGTGCGGTATTAACCCCCGCTAGCGGCCGATAAAGGGTTAATACCGCCCGCAATGCGCCTCTATAGAGGCGCATTGCGGGCGGTATTGCCGAGGTTTCCCATTGTTTTCAATGGGAAGGAGCGGTGAAGGAGCGTACATGCCGCTCCTCTCACCGCTCCAAAGATGTTGCTGACAGGAGATTTTTTTGTCTCCCGCCAGCGCATCGCCTCAGTGTGAAAGCCCTCGGGCTTTCACATTGAGTCTGCAGTGAAGGAGTTTTTCAGGCGGGATAGCAGCGCTATTTTTAGCGCTGTCCCGCCTGAAAAACTCCTCAATGTGAAAGGGGCCTTACAATGGAATGGTTTACATCGAAGCATATTCATGTGTTACAATGGCCCAAAGTCCAGACCTAAATCCAATTGAGAATCTGTTGCAAGACTTGAAAATTGACGCTCTGCATTCAATCTGAGAGAGTTTGAGCTATTTTGCAAAGAAGAATGGCTAAAAATGTCACTCTCTAAATGTACAAAGCTGGTAGAGACATACCCAAAAAGACTTGCAGCAGTAATTGCAGTGAAAGGTGGTTCTACAAAGTATTAACTCAGGGGGGGCTGAATACAAATGCATGTCTCATTTTTCACATATTTATTTGTAAAAAAAAATTGAAAACCATTTATCGATTTTCTTCCACTTCACAAATATGTGCCACTTTGTGTTGGTCTATCACATAAAATACATTTACGTTTTTGGTTGCAACATGACAAAATTTGAAAAATTTCAAGGGGTATGAATATTTTGAGAAAACGTAATGGCATGACAACATGAATACCATTAGAAACATAATCGCATGAGAACATGAATACCATGAGAAACGTAAACGCATGAGAAACGTAATCGCAAGAGACACGTAATAGCATGAGAACTTGAGCAGCATGAGAAACGTAATCGCATGAGAACATGAATACTATGAGAAACGTAAACGCATTAAAAACTTAATCGCATGAGACTATACCTAGCACGAGAAACGTAAAGGCACGAGGGACAAACACACAAGAAATGTAAAAACATGAGAAACATAACAGCAGCTCACTACCTGAACACACACACTCCAACCAAAATCCTGGGACAGGGGGAGATTGCAGGAAGAAGCCCACTGATGTGATGAGAAGCTGAGGGGGGGGGGGGCTGAGCACAAAACATCTCCCCATGAAAGGTTCCAGACTAGTGTGGGCGCTGAGAGCGGGTGACGTCACCAGAGTGCGACTCACAGGCTGTGACACTTATGGCACTACATCCGGTGAGTGCAGCTGGCTAACAATTGGCGTTGCGATGTGCCATAGAATGAATGTGTCAGCACATAAAACACAATAAACAGGGGCTGGAGCCAATGACAACAATACTTGGCTGTTCCCAAATGTGTGGGGCCAGAAAAGATTGCGCCGCCGCCAGAGGAGAAGAGACAACTGAGACCGCCATCACTCAGTGGGGAGCTCTTCAGCCTGTAGATGCCCGATACAGACCAGATGGAGGTGGCCGCCCACCTGTGGACCCCCCGACTGACTCCTGAATCCTGTACGTGAAAAACGGTAGACACGGGGCCCCCTCTCGCAGGCCCACGTCCTCCTATCAGAGACGAAAACCCGGAAGTGACGTCAGACGGGTCGCACCAGAAATGACGATAACAGGCACAGCACACGAGAGAACTGTCGCCCAGAAGGAGGACAGAGGGCGGGTTTAAATACCTCCTGACTCCTACAAATACAGACTGACCTGCAGTCAGCCTTCCACTCCGATTTTCTTCCACTTCACAAATATGTGCCACTTTGTGTTGGTCTATCACATTAAATACATTTACATTTTTGGTTGTAACATGACAAAATTTGGAAAATTTCAAGGGGTATGAATATTTTTTCAAGGCACTGTACATAGAGGTGCTTTTACAGCCTGAAGAAAAACACCAATGCCTGTAAAGACACAATTTTTTTTAAAGCTTGGTGCACACCACCCTCTAGCTCCAGATGTCCTCATCGCCACTTCAGTGTGTCCCCAAAGGGGATGAGCTCCTGGCAGGAGATAGCAAGGTTTCCCTTTCTGTTCAGAGAATGTTTTACCAGACAAAGTGTTAGGCCCCGTACACACGACCAGTTTCCTCGGCAGAATTCAGCTTCCGACCGAGTTTCTGGCTGAATTCTGCCGAGGAAACTGGTCGTGTGTACACTTTCGGCCGAGGAAGCCGACGAGGAGCTCGACGAGGAAATAGAGAACATGTTCTCTATTTCCTCGTTGTTCTATGGGAGCTCTCGTCCCGCCGAGCTCCTCGGCGGCTTCAGTGCTGAACTGGCCGAGGAACTCGATGTGTTTGGCACGTCGAGTTCCTCGGCCGTGTGTACGAGGCCTCAAAGGTGTGCTGAAAGCTTATGGGGAAAGGTAGGAAAAAGTGCCCAAATCCCTAGGTTAGACAAGCTACAAAGAAAACCCTCTGGTGAGACTTTTAAGGGCAAACGGTCCAAAATAATCAAGTGTTAAATAAAAAATATGTATGTTTTTTTGGAAATTGTTAAAACAGTAGATTCAAAGTAAATAGTTAAAAATCTACAATTGATGTGGTGCAGAATGGTGCACAGTTAATTAGAACACATAACCACTTGCTCTGTCTAGTGGAACACACATTTACAGCATATCACCAATGCATTTCGAGATATAGCATTATTCCTCTTCTTCAGGGGTGAGTGGGTAAAACAATAGTATCAATAATTAACAGAGACAGCGCCTTACCCCTGGGTGTCTCCAGGCTTACATGATCTACCACGGCTGACAAGATTGGCCATCTCCACCTATTCAATGCAGATCTCCTAAACTGTGCTTCTGACAATCTATTTCTGACCTTTTTCTTTTTGGCTGGCAACTTTAAAGTGAATGGAATAAATTGATGTACCCTGTCCCTCCGAGGTGTCCCCTTTTGGGTACTCTGGAGCTTCAGGTTCAGCCCCTTTTGTGTCTATCCCAAAGGCAGAGATCTACTCCATCTGCTGGTCTGTGGAGTGGTGTCTCTTTTGGAGCTGGGTTGGGTGCCCTTTGTGAGTACTATTGGCTGGATCTCCCTGCTCCTCACCCTATGGACTCTTGGTTGATCCATGGCAGCAAAAAATCCTTATTTTTAAGTGATGCGGTTTAGGGATATTTCATTATACCCACATGGTCAGTGTATTGTCATATTTCTGAAGAAGAGGAATAACGCTATATCTCGATAACGCGTTGGGTATACTCTGTAGACAGAGCAAATGGTTATATGTGTTCCAATTACTGTGCATCATTCTGCACTTGCACCAATTGTAGTTTAACTAAAAGGCTTTGAATCTCTTGTTTTAACAATTTCCAATAAAACATATAATTTATTATTTTGGCGCATTTGTCTTTAAAAGTCCTGCCAGCTTACCAGACAAAGTGGGGAATAATTTGCAAAAGGAGCATAGACAACAATGAAAAGTTGACAGGGGTTCTAACATTCCCCTACTTAACTTACTACTAAATAGCAAAAATAAAAACCGGAGTTAGTACTCACCGGTAACTCCTTTTCCAGTAGTCTTCCAGGACAGCCCTTGAGAGATGGAGTCCCTCCCATCGACACAGGAAACACATTGCCAATCAGTTCAAAAGGTGGTCCCTCAGGTCCCTGGCCAGTCACTTACCAAGAACCGAAGGATGGAACTGAAAAATATAACCACAACAGGTTAACATGTTAATGCATCAACATAATTTAAGGGTGGGATCGTGCCGTCCTGGAAGACTACTGGAAAAGGAGTTACCTGTGAGTACTATCTCCGGTTTTCCCCAGTCGTCTTCCAGGACAGCTCTCGAGAGGATCCCCAAGTACTCACCAGATTGGGGGGGGGGGGGCAGAGCTTGGAGGACTTTCCTCCCAAAAGCCTGAGCCTGACTAGACATTAAGTCCAGTCTATAATGCCTTGTGAAGGTGGAGAATCTTGACCACGTGGCTGCTTTACATATTTGCTCTGGGGTGGCACCAGCTTTTTCAGCCCAGGATGCCGAAAGTGCCCTTGTGGAGTGGGCTTTAACACCCCCAGGAGGATCTTTATTTTGTATTTTAAAACTTTCTGCTATAGCTAGCCTGATCCACCTAGCTATAGTGACCTTAGAAGCTTTTTGTCCCTTACGCTGTCCAGAAAAAAGTATAAACAAAGAATCTGCCGGTCTAAAACATTTGGTTGCATCCAAGTACTCTAGGATACACCTTCTTACATCTAAAAGATGAAACTGCCTTTCTTTTTCATTTGAGGCGTTCTGGCAAAAAGAAGGGAGAACATTGTCTTGAGACCTATGGAATTTGGATGCTACCTTTGGCAAGAACCCAGGATCTGTTTTTAAGATGACTCTGTCTTCAAGGATTTGAAGGAAGGGCTCCGTAATGGAGAGAGCTTGTATTTCACTGACCCTGCGGGCTGAAGCGATTGCCACAAGGAGTACTGTTTTGAAAGTAAGTAGTCTTTAAGAGGCCTCCGATATAGGTTCAAATGGAGTTCCCAAGAAGGCTTTGAGGACGACCGACAGGTCCCAAGTTGGATTTATTTTGATCTTAGTTGGTTTCTGTCTAGTGATTGCTTTACAGAACCCGGAAATAAGAGGATCTTCCTTAAGTGTTATAAAACACTTAGGGCCGCTATCTGTACTTTAATAGTACTAGGGGTTAACCCCTTGTCTACCCAGTCCTGTAAAAACTGCAAGATATTTGTTATATCTTTGTTAGGTTTTTCCCTGATCCGCCAACCAGGAATTACATTTTTTCCAAATTTGACTGTAGATAGCTCGAGTGACTGGTTTTCGACTCTGAAGCAGGGTTTGAATCACTTTTTCTGATAACCCCTTTTCCCTCAAAATCTCTTCCTAAGTAACCAGCATGGGTACTTGAGGATGCAAGAGGGGACCCTGTGACAGGAGGTCTTGTCTGCATGGGAGCCTCAAAGGTGGTTGATCTGTCAACTTCAGTAATGTTGTGAACCAAAAAGGTGCCACCAATATTAAACATGTTTCTTCTGCCAGAAACTTGGCCAAGACCCTCGGAATGAGGTGAAGCGGTGGAAACGCATAGGCCAGACTGAAGGTCCAGGGTATCTGTAAGGCATCTACCTCCCAGGGTTGATCTCCTGGGTATAGTGAGCAGAAATTGGGAGCCTTTGTATTCTCTTTGCTTGCGAACAAATCTATCTCTGGGATCCCCCAGCGAGTTGTTATGAGGTTGAAAACTTTCATATGTAGAGACCATTCTTGATTCGAAACTAGTTGTCGACTCAAGAAGTCTGTAGTGTTGTTCTGTTCGCCCCTCAAGTGAATTGCAGGGATGGATTTTAGATGAACTTCTGCCCATTGAAACATCTTTTTTGCTACCAACATTAAATTTACATAAGCCACCGCCGTCGTATTGTCTGATCGGACTTGAAGGTGGTGACCTTGTAGCTTGTCCTTAAATGCCAGTAGAGCTCCTAGGATTGCCGTTAACTCCTTTCAATTGGAAGAAAACTTTCTCTTCTGGTGTCCACTTGCCCTGTGCCCAAAATGTGTTGAGATGGGCTTCCCAACCCCAACTGCTCGCATCCGTGGTCAGAGTGGATGTGATAGGAAGGACCAAGAGAACTCCTTTGTTTAGGTTCTTTGTCCTTTCACCACCAGAGCGACCGTTTCACATTGGTGGGGATGCTTCTAGACCTTTGTCCTTTATCTGTTCCAACAGAAATCTCTGTAGATCTCTCTGGTGGAATCTGGCCCATTGCACAGCCGGGATGGCTGCCGTCATCAGACCAAGCGCCGACATGACCTCGCTTACTGTGCATTTGTGACTGGTTTGAAGAAAATACATCCTCTGATTCAGATTGGATATCTTTTCTTCCAGCAAGAATATCTTTTGTTCCACCGATAAGATTTTGTAACCCAAGTACAGAATATTCTGTGTTGGAGTTGTTTTGGATTTCTCTAGACCGACAATCCACCCCAGGCGTCTCAGGTTGTGTTGTGTTGTGTTAACTCTAAATCCTGGCAGAGTTTCTTCTCTGAGTGGGCTGTGAGGAGCAAGTCATCCAGATATGGTATGATTGAGACTGACTGGAGTCTCAAGGGGACCAATGCTTCCCCAAGAACTTTGGAAAAAATTCTTGGAGACGACGACAGACCGAAGGGCAGGGCTCTGCACTGAAAATGATAAAATTCATGATTCTATCTGAATCGCAATACAAAGGAATTTCTGACATTCCTTCCTTATTAGGATATGCAGATAGGCGTCCCTTAAATCCAGGGTTGCCATAAATACTTATTTCTGAAGAAGATTTTTTAACTAATAAATTGACTCCATCCGAAATCTTTTGTAACGGATGGAGAGGTTCAGGGGTCGGAGGTTCATAATCAGTCTGAACTTCCCTGAGGGCTTTTTTACTACAAAAATGTGCAAGTAAAAACCCTCCCCCTGTTGGTGAATAGGAACTGGTGTCAATACTTCTTGATCCACCATATCTCCTCTTAGTAGGGATAGAGCCCTGGCTTTTTCTGAGTGACTTGGTAGTTTTGTCACCAGAAATTTGGATGGTGGTTCGCTGTAGAATTCCAGTGCATAACCTCTTTTGATTATGTCCAGAACAAATTTGTTTGAGGTTGTCTATTCCCATTGTGGAAGAAAGTTCTTTAGTCTTCCTCCCACAAGGACCCTGACGTCACTGGGGTTTGGGATCTTGACTGGGGCAGTTAAAAAGTATGCCCCCTCTCCCCATTTTGCCCTGTCCAATGTTTTTTGGGCTTGAACTCTTCCTGTTTTTTTCTGGTTCCTTAGAGGGATGAAAAATACTCTGAAAGTTTTTCTTTTTATTAGGGAGATTTCTTTTTGTCCGCCGTTCTCTCCAGGGTGGTATCCAATTCAGGCCCAAAGACTAAATCCCCAGTGAATGGGACACTGCATAAACGTGTCTTAGATGCGGTGTAACCCCCCCCCCCCCCCACGTCTTCATCCATATGGACCTTCTGGCTGCCACGGAAAGAGCCGCAGATTTAGCTGTAAATTGTTGCAGCGTCAGAGATAAAACTAGTAGCTTTGAAGAGCATTGGAAATGTCTTTAAGAGCTCTTCCCTAGAAGTGCCTGCTTGGAGGTGTTCTTCCAAACTGTGATAACCAGAACTCTAAGTTCCTAGCAACACAGGAAGTGGCTAATGCTGGTTTCAGTCCTGCCAATGAAGCATCCCAAGCCCTCTTTAAGACTGTCAGTCATTATATCCATTGGGTCCTTTAAATGACCCATATCTTCAAAAGCCAGATCCGACTGTTTTGATACCTTGGACAGAGGGGCATCAAGTTTAGGATTTTTATTCCAGACTGCCTCTGGGTTCTCGTCAAAGGGAAACCTTCTTTTGAGAGAGTTTGGGAAGAAAGCTTTTTTATCCGGCTCAGCCCATTCTTTGCGAACTAGATCAGAGAGTGCACTGTGAATAGGGAACACTCTGGTCTTCTTTTTGCCCAGGGCAGCATACATCTTGTCATGCCTGGATAATTGAGCCTCTTCCTCCTCAATCTCCAGTGTATCATAGATAGCACTCAATAATTCATCTACCTCTTCAATAGATAATTTATATTTTGTGATTTTGTTAGCTGCGACCTGATCTTCCTCCTGGTCTGAGTCAGAAGATTCAGGCCTAACTAACCCGGGGCTATGCTCCCTTACTGTACGGGGCTCCCCGGAGCTAGATATTGTGGGGCTTGGTGAAGGGGAAACTGCAGCTGCGCTACTGGTGGAAGCAGACACATTAACATTTGAAATTAAGTCCCTAAGGGATTTAAAAGTTGTCATCTCTTTCTTAAATGAGCTAAGGAACTTGGCCAAGGGGGAGTCTGCCTCTAAATTCAACAATCATGCAATGCATTGCCTGCATAAAGTTTTGTCAGAGCCTGAGGATAATTTGCTTCCACAATTAGGGCACTTCCTGCGGCCTGACTTGTCCTCCCTTGAAGCCTCCTTAGCCTGTAATGGAAAGAAATAGATGGACTTGAAATCAACCCCTTTTCCTTTAAGAGACACCCGTGCTGCCACCACCACTGTTGTTTCCCAGGACAGTGACCCCCATGGAGTAACTATACCCAGCCACCACACCTAGCCTACAAACACCACCAGTACAGGGCATGCCCAGCAGCCTACCTGGTTTAAGCTGGTGCCTACATCCTCCGGAGTGTCCTGGGGATTAGCCTCCATGGTGTCCCCTTGTCTCTCCGTATGCCGCTAGTCCGGTACCGCTAGACGCAGGTCAGGGATGAGTAGGCTCAGCGCAGGCTTTTTCACTCCTCTACGCGCCACGGAGACCCGGAAGTCTCGGCGCACAGTGATGACGCGATTGACGAAAATGACGCGCCAGCATCTCCGAACCCACTGCGACAGCAGCAAGAAGCTGGTATGGAAGAATCCACTCACCCTGCTCCTGGGGGAACCGCCCCATTCTGCCACTGGCTCACATCGGCACCGGGAAGAGGAGAAAAACGGGTCTGCTCCGGTATTGCTGGACGGTACCCGAGCCCCAAAAGGTGAGACTTCCTAGGAGCCGAACGGATGGGACCCAGTCCTTCTATACGGCCTCCCTTCCCCGCAGGCAGCCTCTGAGAGATGAAGTCCTTCTCCATGTTCCACTGGCAACATGTCCCTCCGACGGAGAAAACAATGACTGACCAGGGACCTGAGGGACCGCCTTTTGAACTGACTGGCAATGTGTTTCCTGTGTCGATGGGAGGGACTCATCTCTCAAGGGCTGTCCTGGAAGAAGACTGGGGAAAAAGTTTTACTTTTGTCTGTGGTGTTGTGGGACAAGAAGAGTAAGATCTCGTGCACATGGCAGTATAAGGCCAATTAACTACCTGTGGGTGTCTTTCCACGCCAAGGATACACAGCTGTCACATACAGCTGATCATAGTAATAAAGTGCTGTAAGTAGGGTTACTACGCTACTTTGTGTAAACCTGCACATGCGCAAAGCCATACATTCTGAACTAGGGCTGCAACCAACGATTAGATGTTTAGTAACATAATGGGGTTAAAAAAACAAAAATAAGTACAAAAAGAGCAAATAATCGCTACTGTAAGGGGTTAATTTTTTTACTGTGGGACAGTGAAAGTAATATTTACAGCAGCCATTTGCTTTTTTGGACTATAAAGGGCTAATTTTTTTAACCCCATCGATTAATTTCATAATCGATTAATCGATTAGTTGTTTCGGCCCTATTCTGAACATAGAGTAGTGGGTTTACAGAGGCGTAAATCTGCATACAGCCTTTTATTACTGTGGTCGGTTGTGCATTCTTATAATTTATGTTATTGTGATACATTTGCCTATATGTCTCAGTTTACTGCTCCCTGCTAGCCATATGGGTAGAGGTAGAAAGGAATTTCATGCGATTCATTCCTCTGACAGGTTATTGACGTGCTAATGTCCCCTCACTATTTCTAAAGGTTAATTGATCTATTGTGTTGTGTGAAGGAGATCTGTGTTTAAGTGGCTTGTGTTAATTATTCTGATTGCTTCATTGTGGTAATTATCTCTCTATATGCGGGGTCGAGCGGTCTGGTTGATGTATTCAGTACAGCTAGTGCTCAGCGTCACTGATGTCATTGTCTAAAGAAAATGTGTTTTCAGCATCGGCCCCGTCGTGTCTACCTAGTCATCTGTATGGAAGCCCCAGTGTGAGGGGGGCGGAGATTTGTCATTGTAACAGTTTTGGAAATGACATATAAGCTGTGTGATATAACATTAAAGTCTGTGTTGTTCAAGCAGTAAGTTTGTCTCATGTGTGGCTTTCTGGGCGATTCCAGGGATATCCCTCCTTGTGGAATATTGGGGTGATTTTCGTTATGGGAAGAAGGGAACGTTGACGGGGATATCATACCGATACCGTCACAGTTATGCAGTCTTATGCCCGCGTGTGCTTGGTACACTTCAACATGTACATAGGATGTGATTAAAAGCTGTGACATTAGTGTTTTATCTAGTGTCTACAGACTCTCTCTGTTAGCTTTTTTTTTGCTAGGAAAATATAAGAAAGAATTGCAAAGAAAGGTCTGTGTCACTAAAATTCCAAGCGATCTGTAGGTCTGTTGCCAAGCAGTTTACTTTTCAGCTCTTGTAGGTTGCAGCAAAAATCGCCAGTTTCGGACATGTTACCCAATATGGTTGCTAGTAATCAGTGGCCCAGCAGCAATTAATGGCTGCATAGATAAGCATTCTAGCAAGCTATTGTACATGAAAATATGCAGAGAGCAGTAAACAGTTATGCCTTGTGTCAATCCCCCCCCATTTACAGATGTTAAATTGATGTATAATTTTATCCAAAAGTCATGTGACTGAGGCAGGATAACGTTGTACAAAATTGTATTGTTGATTTCAAATAAGCAGACACCTTCTGTACATATAAACAGAGCATATATTATTGAAATGTATCAGCAGTGGTACAAAAATTTAATAAATTATTGAGAGTATAGAACAAATACACATATGTACGTCATTCTGGATACAAATACACCAAATTAAAAATCTTTATTTAAAATATTAACAATAAATAGGCACTGGAAGTCACTGTACACGCACAGGATTGAGAATGTAGACCTTAGAAATACACACACACACACACACACACACACACACACACACACACACACACACACAGCAAAAAGCAATAAATACAAAAACAATTCACTTTTCCCACATGATATCATCCCTCTTTAAATTTGTTTGAATCTTCTGCACGTTTTTTAACAGCTGCAGGGCAGCATTGCTATTGGCGGTTGGAGTGCCTCTTGCTGGAGCCTCTTGCTTTTTCCCAGGTGTGACATCACTGTCTGTTTTGCAAGACTGTCCTGAGACAGCAGATCTGGCTTTGGAGGAAAGTTTCTTCATGGACCAAGCTGCATTCTTAAGTCTAAGAACCTAAAAAAAGGTAGAATTTAATACATAGGTTTGGTTTAGAATGCTGGTCACAAAACATATACAGTGATGTGATACTATTATTCACAAATTACCAGGAAGTAAGAATAGTATAGAACACCTGTTCAACATATGGCCCATGACCTCCTGGTCTCGGATGGAGGGTCGGCAAGCTCAGATTGCAGGTTGCTAACCAAAATCATTAGAGAGGATGGAGCCGGCGCCAAAGGAAGCAAGCAGCTGCACAGGGAGCAGGAGCCGCATATGCTGATGCTTCCTTTACAGCGCCAACTCTTGTCCCAGGCATCACTCCGCCTGGGACAGAAACCTTTCCAACAGCCAGCAATGCCAGAAGCAACTTCATGATAAAAGGGGCAGTTCATTAAACATCTTAGTTTAGCAATGGGAATATATGAGCAGGAAAGTCGCAGGTGTCATGCACAGCACCTGCAGTGTGGATAAACCGCAGAGCACTAGTGTGAAAGCAGCCTTAGGCCTCATTCACACGATTGGTCTGATCGGGGTCCGCCTGTACATTTTCTTTTTTGTGACTGAATAAACATCCAATGGAGATTGGTCCCAAGGAAAATGATGATCCTGATTGTTGTTTAAAATCTTTATTACGCTATTCAAAATAAAAAATTCTGAACCATTTCATTTTATTGTAGCCCACAAGCGGTTACCAAATCACTTGAGTGGCCTTCACTTTTTAAAAGGTTGGGGGCAGTAGGGCAGTGCACGAGTCAGTAAGTTTTTGTTTTTATTATTATATTTCTATTACTTTTAAAAAAATAAGAAAAAATAAACTTGCAAAAAAAAAATGTTTTAATTTTTTTTTTAGTGCTTCTGGGGGAGGAGCCAGTGGATGGCATCAGTAAGACAGTGGACAATGTCAGTATAGAATAAAATACATTTTTTTTGGGGGGGGGGGGGGGGGTAGTGGGCAGTGTCAGTTTTTTTTTTATTGGTTTTGGTGAGATATCAGGGGACTGAACAGACCCCTGACATCTCCCATTTGAGACAGAGAAAGGGACTGAGAACACAGGTTCCCCAGTCCCTTTTTCTGCAGCCTTGGCTGCACTGAAGATGAAAGAACAGGAGACCGAGGCTCCTGTTCATTCATACACTGAAGCATCATAAACACAGTTGTCACTGACTCTGTGCAGTCGGAAAATGAAGGAGCTGGTAAATGACAGATTTACAGGCTTCTTCCTCTGCTCTCCATCCTCACAGATCTGAGGCGGGGGGACCAGAGAAGGAGAGAGGGGGCAGAGGAGCACATTCAGAAAAGGATGTCATTTACTGGCCCCTTCCTCCGCTCTCCATCCTGACAGATCCCCCATAGCAGTCAGCGGGAGAGGAGGGAAGCTGGAAGTGCTGTTTTTTTTAAGTCCATATACTTGAATGAGTCTTCAGAAAACATTGAAATCAGAGTCAGCAGGGAAACTAGAATTTTCTGAGAAAAGCGATGCATTAAAAGCCTGTATTTTTCTGTTGAAAAAAGTTTTATCCCCTTGTTGCCAACTGAAGTTGGTCTTCTTTCTTGAGGCCGCCTATATGTGTACATGTATTTGAGTAGAGAGCATGCTGCACATCATAGAAAATGGGCTGTCACCCGGGTCTTGTACTAATTCTGTGATAGCCTTTTATAGTCACTGTACAGCCCACCCCTATGTGTCTTTTCCCTTTTGAATAGAGAGAAAGATACAGGGCTGGATTCACGTAGATCGGCGCATTTTTACGGCGGCGTAGCGTATTGTATTCACAAAGCACTTGCCTCCTAACTTAAGGCGGCGTAGCGTAAATGGGGCCGGCGTAAGCGCGCCTAATTCAAATGAGGGCGTGTTTTATGTAAATGATTGGTGACCCGACGTGATTGACGTTTTTTACGAACGGCGCATGCGTCGTCCGTGTACATATCCCAGTGTGCATTGTTCCAAAGTACGCCGCAAGGACGTATTGGTTTCGACGTGAATGTAAATTACGTCCAGCCCCATTCACGGACGACTTACGCAAACAACGTAAAATTTTCAAATTTCGACGCGGGAACGACGGCCATACTTAACATTGGCTAGGCCACCTAGGGGGCAGCTTTACGCCGGCGTAACTCTTACGGAAACAGCATATCTTTACTGCGACGGGCAAGCATACGTTCGTGAATTGGCGTATCTAGTAATTTACATATTCTACGCCGAAATCAACGGAAGCGCTACCTATCGGCCAGCGGAAAAATTGCACCCCAAGATATTAGCTAGGTTTAAGTATCTCAGTTTGAGCATACACTTAAACTTACGACGGCTTAGATTCCGAGTTACGCCGGCGTATCATAGATACGCCGGCGTAACTCTTTGTGAATCCAGCCCACAGTGTTATTTTGTTCCTCCTTGCTAGAGGAGAAAAACCTACACAAATAAAAATGTGTGTAAAAAGATGAATAAAAAAAGTTAAATCAGGGATTTATCTAGGTCAGTGTCAATGTTAGAGTCAGTGAATTTTAGGTAGGATTAAAAAAAAAAAAAAAAAAAAAGTTTTTTCTTTAAATTTGCATCAGTGTCAGTGTGTGTTTTACGTAGGATAATTATTATTTTTTTTGCAAAATGTGCACTATTGTTTCTGAGCCCATACACAACAAACACATACAGTATGTGGTATTGATGTGGTTATCAGGAACGGAAATTTGTTTCAGGCTCTTCTTTTACAATAGTTTATGGTAATGGCAAGAAATATACAGTTACATTTAGGAACATGATTTTTATTATTTTTTACTATTTTAGGCCAGTTTTCCTTGAATATAAGAAAAAAAAAAAAAAACACACCACACACCACACACACACGGAAGATATCCATTACCATTTACCACCAAATGAAAGTCCAATTTGTCCTGAAAATAACAAGGCATAATCCACCTGCATACATTAAAGTGGAGGTTCACCCAAAAAATAAATGTTTAACATTAGATTGAGGCTATTTAAGGGGAGCAGAAACGGGTATTATTTTTAAAATCTTTTTCGAGCTAGATGTTCTCCCGCCGTTTCCGGGTATGGGCGTTCCTATTTGATTGACAGCCTTTCGACCGTTGCATACAGCGCGTCACGATTTTCCGAAAGTAGCCGAACGTCGGTGCGCAGGCGCTGTATAGAGCCGCACCGACGTTGGGCTTTTTTCGGCAACTGGTGACGCGCTGTATGTGACCGTCGGAAGGCTGTCAATCAAATAGGAACGCCCAGTCCCGAAGATCATACCTGGAAGCAGCGGGAGAACATCTATCTCGAAAACGGTAAGTACGGCATTGATTTTAAACAAAATACCCGTTTCTGCTCCCCTTAATTAGCCTCAATCTAATGTTAAAAAAAAAAAAAATTCGGGTGAACTCCCGCTTTAAGTAGTTGGGATGATATGAACAGTTTTACCAACAGTTTTGTCAAAGTTGCAAAACTGTGTTCAGGCATCAAGATTTGTTATACCCTCTGTCATGTTGGTTTTAACAATCTAGATTTATGTGCACTTTCATTGAAACCCTACCTGTCACAGTGGCTTGGATTAAAGTGCTGGTTTAGCAGTAGTAGGGCTAAAGCAACCAAGTGCAATTGAGCCATACCAAGCATTTGCCCGAGTACTTGTACTTGTGCAAATGCTCTGATACTTGACCCGATATCTGCGTCCTCAGCGTAGCGGGGGGGGCACTTAGCCTCACGAATGATCAGTGTGGGCAGTTACAAGCACCGATTTCCCTGTATACCTTTTAATAAAGCAGCTGACAGATGCTTCTCCTCCACTCCCTCCCGTGGCTACTAGTATCGGTGCAACCCTAATTCCTAGTCAACTGAATCTTTGGGGACTAGTTAATTCCAAAATAAAAATGGTGTGCTGTAATGCACAGCAACCCACTTCCATTGAGGCAACGACATGTCTTTGCACACTGTTATTGGAATGGTCGATATAGGTAGCAGTCAAACAAAAACCTTTGCATTCGTTATTTAAAAACTTAAACTGTATCTATAAAAGTAGAGAAGGTTAAACATAATATCTATTATACATTTATTAATCTAATAACCTACAGTTGCAATAAAAAGTATGTGAACCCTTTTGAATGATATGGATTTCTGCACAAATAGGGTCATAAAATGTGATCTGATCTTCATCTAAGTCACAACAATAGACAATCACAGTCTGCTTAAACTAATAAAAACACACAAGGAATTAAATGTTACCATGTTTTTATTGAACACACCATGTAAACATTCACAGTGCAGGTGGAAAAAGTATGTGAACCCTTGGATTTATAACTGGTTGAACCTCCTTTGGCAGCAATAACTTCAACCAAACGTTTCCTGTAGTTGCAGATCAGACGTGCACAACGGTCAGGAGTAATTCTTGACCATTCCTCTTTACTGAACCATTTCAGTGAAGCAATATTCTTGGGATGTCTGGTGTGAATCGATTTCTTAAGGTCATACCACAGCATCTCAATTTGGGTTGAGGTCAGGACTCTGACTGGGCCACTCCAGAAGGCGTATTTTCTTCTGTTTAAGCTATTCTGTTGATTTACTTCTATGCTTTGGTTTGTTGTCCTGTTGCAACACCCATCTTCTGTTGAGCTTCAGCTGGTGGACAGATGGCCTTAAGTTCTCCTGCAAAATGTCTTGATAAACTTGGGAATTCATTTTTCCTTTGATGATAGCAATCCGTCCAGGCCCTGATGCAGCAAAGCAGCCCCAAACCATGATGCCTCCACCACCATACTTCACAGTTGGGATGAGGTTTTGATGTTGGTGTGCTGCGCCTCTTTTTCTCCACACATAGTGTTGAGATTTTCTTCCAAACAACTCAACATTGGTTTCATCTGTCCACAGAATATTTTGCCAGTACTGCTGTGAAACATCCAGGTGCTCTTGTGAAAACTGTAAACGTGCAGCAATGTTTCTTTTGGACAGCAGTGGCTTCCTCTGTGGTATCCTCCCATGAAATCCATTCTTGTTTAGTGTTTTACGTATCGTAGATTCGCGAACAGGGATGTTGGCATATGCCAGAGACTTTTGTAAGTCTTTAGCTGACACTCTAGGATTCTTCTTCACCTCATTGAGCAGTCTGCGCTGTGCACTTGCAGTCATCTTTACAGGATGGCCACTCCTAGGGAGAGTAGCAGCAGTGCTAAACTTACTCCATGTATAGACAATTTGTCTTACCATGGACTGATGAACAGCAAGGCTTTTGGAGATACTTTTATAACCCTTTCCAGCTTTATGCAAGTCAACAATTCTTAATAGTAGGTCTTCTGAGAGCTCTTTTGTGCAAGGCATCATTCACATCAGGCAATGCTTCTTGTGAAAAGCAAACCCAGAACTGGTGTGTGTTTTATAGGGCAGAGTAGCTGTAAACATCACCTCCCATCTCATCTCATTGATTGGAGTGAGGTGTCAGCCAACAGGAGTCCAATTAGCTCTTGGAGATGTCATTAATCTAGGGGTTCATATACCTTTTCCACCTGCACTGTGAATGTTTACATGGTGTGTTCAATAAAAACATGGTAACATTTAATTTTTTGTGCGTTATTAGTTTAAGCAGACTGATTGTTTATTGTTGCGATTTAGATGAAGATCAGATCACATTTTATGACCAATTTGTGCAGAAATCCATATCATTCCAAAAGGGTTCACATACTTTTTATTGCAACTGTAGCTATCATTATGGTATATACAGTAACGCAATATGCTATAGACATGAAGCCTGCATTATAGGATATGGCAAATCACTTACATTTTGTTGATGCCTCTTCAGCTTTAGTATTTGGTCACTTTTGTTTTCCATTTGTTTAACAAGGCACTCCATCTCCCGTTCTAAATCTTCACGCAAATTAATGTCTTTTGTTTCATTTATTTGCTTCAACAGCTCATCATGTTCACTTAGGAGGTAAAAATATATATACACACACACACACACAAGAAAAATAATAATTACACTGTAGAAATAAGGATTACACGGAGGAACACATTAAAGCAGACCTTTAGACATGCTTTTTTAACTTTCCAATTGCAATTCCAATTGCTGCAGCCAGACTGAGTGGAGGGAGATTTCTGCAGCATATTTGGCAAGTACAGAATTACAGTATATATAAAATAAGATGCAAAGTGGTTCGAGGGAAGCTTTAGAATGGCAAATATGTTTTTTATTACAAATTATGTGAGCAGACTGCAGTTCCTCTTTAAGTCTTTCAACACTGGATAATATTGCTGCCTACAGAATAGAATGGACACTGGCAAAAAAAATCAGTAGACTAACCCAGAATAACACCTCCACTACTTGCATGCTTCAGTTTTGTAGCAAAGCAGTACCCAGAACATAATCAGAGAGGGTAGGTGGGGTCGGGGTGCATTTTATATGGCCAATATAAAAATCCTATATTCTCCCTTTTCCGTTGAGGGACACGGAAAATATTTCACCTTCAGCATGTCCTAAAGCATTTCGACTGAAGTGTGGGCAGTACAGCAAAAAAAAAAAAAAAGAGAAACACTAGCAGGCCCCAAAAAAGATGAAACATGCAACGACCTACAGTTCAAAGAGCCATTCAAATAACCTTATGCCCCAAAGCTGGCATCAAATAAGAGCTCAACATCTACCTTAAAAGGACTTGGAGAGAGTTTGTGAAAAGAAGAGCAGGAGGCAGCCTTGCACATCTGGGAAACCGTTGTTTGATACCCAATCACCCAAGAAGCACTCCGATTTAGTAGAATGTGCCTTGACAGGAAAGAGTACATTCCAATCCATGAGACTATAATGCCGCGTACACATTTCCCGACAACAAATGTTCCATGTAAGCTTGTTGTCGAAAAAGCCGACTGTGTATATGCTCCATCGGACATTTGCTGTCGGAGTGCTGGTTCTCAAATTTTTGGACAACAAAATTCCGACTGTGTGTACACAATTTAATGCACAAAAATTCTATGCATGCTCAGAATCAATTCGACGCATGCTCGGAATCCTTGAACTTCATTTTTCTCAGCTCGTAATAGTATTGTACGTCACCGCGTTCTTGACGTTCGCAATTTCCGACAACATTTGTGTGACCGTGTGTATGCAAGACAGTTTGAGCGAACACCCATCGGAAAAAAATCCACAGTTTTAATGTCAGAATGTCCGATCATCTGTACCCGGCATAAGTTTGGATAATGGTCTGCCTGAGCCACCAAGAGATGGTGGAGCAAGAAGCTGGTGCACCCTTTTGGGGTTCATCCAGAATTACAATCAATCTTCCTTAAGGAAGCTGTGGCTGAGAGATAGAATTTGCATGGCCCCAACCACATCAAGATGATGGAGGAAATTCCCCTTCAGTAAACTGTGGCAGGACAGAGGAAAGGGAGAACAAGGTTGTTGTGGCTGAGATGAAAGGCAGAAACTACCTTAGGGAAGAAGGAAGTACTGGGCCTCAATGCCGCTGTGTCCTTATGCTAAACCAGAGAGGGTTCTTGCAGAATAAGGCCACCAGGTCAGACACTCACCTTACAGAAGTGATGGCTACAAGGAATGCAACATGTGGGTTAGAGTAGAGAGAAGAATTTTTCTAATGGGTTCAAATGGCAGTCTCTGAGGCATAGACAGAACCAGATTCAGATCCCCATGGAGTTAGAGGAATGAACAGTAGAAGCTACATGGGACATGTCCTTTAAAAAGCCTAAATTAAGGAGCGAGATGCCAGAGGCTCCCTGAAACAGAATAGAAAGGGCAGAGATCTATTCCTTGGCAGTGCTGAGAGTCAAACACGGGCCATTGCACACATGCAACATGAGGATTTGTCCCACAGAAGTGAGATAAAGTATGCCTGCAAAATGTCCACATCTGTGAAGTACACGTCTTCTGGCTCCTCCCTGATAGTTGATGTTCACCAATGTTGTGGCATTGTCCGACTTAATTTGAATTGGATGACCTTCAGGAGGGATGGACAGCCAAACTGACTAAAATTTTAGGAAAGATAGGAAAAAGACTCCTGACAACCAAGTTCCCTGCACCAACATCACCATGACTTCTGCCCAGATCAACAGGATGGCATCCAACCTGAGGATCCTCCAGTAGAAAGTTGGGACAATGCCAGCTGCTCTTACTAAAAATGGCGTACTAGCAAAAATGAGTTAGTCTTCTGCATAGCTGAGCTGAACAAATGTCCATTCTATTAGGACACAAACAAAAAAGGCATGCCAGTAGTAAGAGGATCTATCTTGGGCTGGCCTGATAACCAAACAACCAACCCTCCTGTAGGTGACAGAGTAACCCAGAGGTGAAAAACTTCCTGTTTCCTTCAATGGATGTTAAAGAGACTAAACTTTTTATGGGCCATTTCAATTTGTACTTTTTGAGGAATGTATATTTACTTACAGCAAGATGTATTTTAAATTACAGAGACCAAAAAAAAAAATCTATACCAAAATAAATGTTATTATATTTAAAGCTAAATATAACGCAGCTGAAAAAACATTGGTGAACATTGATACAGTATTATTAAAGCATTAAATATTCCAATTATCAGAAAGCACATTCTATACTTACAAATTCATGTCCTCCAACTCTCCCTGTAGAGCGTGTAGAAGATCAGTCAGGCTATCACCTGTAGAGGGTGCTGCACAGGCTGAACTCCTGCTTGATCCAGCAAGCCCAACTGGCTTGTGTCCTGCAGATTTTGAACGGGTCAGTGTAGTGTGTGGGCTCTGACTTTGATGCTTTATCATGTGCATAACACTCTGCACATTTGCACTCAGAGAATGACTGGAACTGGCAGACTTAAAAAAATAAAGAAAGAAAATGAAACCATATTACGTTACAAATTATTATATGCATTCAACATTACAGACAGCAACACTCTGTACACAGCACACTCCATAATCATTTACACACACACACATATGTATACAATATAATGTTTGGGGGTTCCAAGTAGTTTTCCAGCAAACAAATCATGATTTAAAACTTGTAAGCAACAAATATCAGAAAACGTTTTTTAGGTCTTTAAAGCAGAAGTAAACCCATCCATAAAAGTTTCATTTCCGGCACATGCCGGAAATGTTACACTCCAATTGGTTGTGCTCTCAACCAAACTGTCAAACCATCCAATGGCTGGTGTCATAACTGATCACATGAGCAACATTATGGCAGTTGTAGAATAAACAGAGGCAAAAATGGCAGCTTTCTTGGCTGAAAATGATAAGGGGGTTTACTTACACTTTAAGTTTTAGGTTAAACTGCCCTCATTTACAGACTGACATTTATTCCTTTGATCTAAGAACTACACGATACTTTGTTTATAGTTATCTCCGATGTTAAGATAAATTTGGCAGGCTGCCTGGCTTTATTTATTTTTGTCAGCTGTCCCCTCGGCATCCACACGTCTTTTTCCCAGCCGACAGGACGTGCTACGCAGCTTCTGATTAGTTGGCACCGCCCATGTGACGGCAACCAATTAGAATGCTCTGAAACGTCCCTCCTGACAGGGTCGTTTTGGAGATTCAGCTTCTGTGATTTCTAAGCCTGGACTCCTGACGTGGACATACCGGGGCTCAGAACAGGAGATTGCAGCAATCCGGGTCAGCGAGACTGGGGGGGAGGGGGGGTGGGGGGACGGACACACACACACACACACACACACACACACACACACACACCTGTGCAAGTTCACCTTACAGATTTTTCTGTAAAAATGAACTTACCATTTAACGATTAATCGTGCAGCTCTAGTACATACAGTAGCATAATTTTGAACTCTATACATAACATAATCCTGAACTTTGCACTTGGTACATAATTGTGAACTCTGCATGTAATGCACCCCAGATAGAAACGGCTCTTTGAGGGCACCATACTACTGATGCGACCCATGATGAAATGGAGTTTGACACCTCTGCATAAAAGCATTTGTCTTGTGTTTCTTTGCGTCCCCACTGCAGTCAGATTTTGTAGACCAGCCGGAGCATGCTCAGTTTCAGTTCCCTTCTAAGCTCCTAATTTTCTCATTATTATCTATGCAGCCCACATCACTGTAGAGAGTCACACATGTAAGTGTACTGTATACATAGTGGTAAACGACAAAGGGAGCATTGGATGCAGATGCCATCTGAACAAAATTAAAAAGCTATTGCCTACACTATATTAACCGCTTGCCGACCGCTGCACGCCAATATACGTCGGCAGAATGGCACGGGCAGGCAAATGGGCGTACCTGTACGACCCTTTAAATTTGACGCGTCGGGCCTCGTGAGTGCGCCTGCGGGTTCTGGGAAAGATTGCGGTCGGCAAAAGGCAGAACAGGGGGATGCCTTTGTAAACAAGGCATTCCCCTGTTCTGCCTAGTGACATGTCAGGGATCTACTGTTCCCTGTGATCGGGAACAGATTTCCGTTGTGTCACTGGTAGCCCCTCCCCCTAACAGTTAAATTGTCAGTTAAAGCGTGACAGTGCCGAATCGCAAAAAGCGGCCCGTCATTTGGCAGCCAAATGGTCTGTGGCTTTAGTGGTTAATAAACCAAAAATACACATTTTATGTTCAATGGAGATTTATTGGGAGCTTTAAAACACACCGTAGAGAGCATATGTTGGCAGAGCAATAGACGCTCCTCCCAAGGACCCTTCCCTGCAGATGCCAAAGAACAAGGGAAAGATCATGTGACCACTCAAGACTGCAGGAATAAGCTACTTAAAGCGGATGTTCCATTTAAAAAAAAATTAAAATTAAAAAGTCAGCAGCTACTAACACTGTAGCTGCTGACTTTTAAATAAGGACACTAACCTGTCCTAGCCGCCAGCAATGTCTGCCCCCGCCGAGGCCGATCCTCGATCCTACCAGCCAGGGCCGGCCCTATGATGGGACCGGGTGGTACCATGGGTACCAGGCAGCACTTTTAGGGGGGCAGCATACTGATGCCCACCAGCCCGTTCCGCTACCCAAATAAAATTGATGTCCTTTTTTTCCCACAAATAGAGCTTTCTTTTGGTGATATTTGATCACCTCTGCGGTTTTTATTTTTTGTGCTATAAATATATATATTTTTTAACTTTTTGCTATAATAAATATCCCCAAAATTTTGAAAAATAAACAATTTTCTTCAGTTTAGGCCAATATGTATTCTTCTACATATTTTTGGTACAAAAAAAAAAAACACAATTAGCGTACATTGATTAGTTTGCGCAAAAGACATTGTGGCTGCCGGCAATTCACAGATCCCTTTATACTCCTGGATACATGTATAGAGCCATGGCAGGTCCTTTTATACGCCTATATGCATGTATAGAGCCATGACAGGCCCTCGTTATACTCCTTTATACATGTATAGAGCCATGACAGGTCGTCTTTATACTCCTATATACATTTATAGAGCCATGACAGGCCCTCTTTATACTCCTATATACATTTATAGAGCCATGGCAGGTCCACTTTATATTCCTTTACATGTACAGAGTAATGACAGGTCCTCTATATACATGTATAGAGCCATGACAGGCCCTCGTTATACTCCTTTATACATGTATAGAGCCATGTCAAGTACTCTTCATAGTCCTATATACATTTATAGAGCCATGACAGGTCCTCTTGATATTCCTTTACATGTAAAGAGTAATGACAGGTCCTCTATATACATGTATAGAGCAATGACAGGTCCTCTATATACATGTATAGAGCCATGACGGTTCCCTTTAGTTTATAGTAGTGAATAAGTGCAGCGCAAAAATAAATAAAATATAATAAACAATGATGAATGAAAAGTAAATGAAACAATAATAATTAGCCAGTGAAATTAAATGTCCAAGTGTCCAAACAATCCTTAAATGAGTGTGAATCACACACTAAAATCCAACAGGAGTGAGAGTGAAGAGGAAACACCACTAAGGAAATCCACCACCGCAGATAAGATGGACTCTCACCTCATTGCTTCGACCCAAAAGAGTCACAAAGCATATCAGCAAACCCTCAGTCAGATCCAGCCTCCAAACGGAACCACCATACCACAGGGATATCAGCAGGCCACCAGGTACCAGGTACTCGCTCCACCTGACGCTGATGAAGTCCCGCCCCCGGGACGTAGCGCGTACGTAAGGGGAGGAGCTACGCAAGACGTCACCCCGATCATCGTTGCTGAGATTACTACTGTTACAGCATACACTCGGCGCTACGAGTGTTTTTAAATGTGAGTGCCATTCCTTTTATCTTTCCTTCATTATCAACTAGTATATACAGAGAGCACTAGAGTTCTTTTGTGTGTCTTTTATACATGGTGGCCTGCTTTTGGGTCGAAGCAATGAGGTGAGAGTCCATCTTATCTGCGGTGGTGGATTTCCTTAGTGGTGTTTCCTCTTCACTCTCACTCCTGTTGGATTTTAGTGTGTGATTCACACTCATTTAAGGATTGTTTGGACACTTGGACATTTAATTTCACTGGCTAATTATTATTGTTTCATTTACTTTTCATTCATCATTGTTTATTATACTTTATTTTATTTATTTTTGCGCTACACTTATTCACTACTATATGCTTTGGGAATTTTTTTGAATTTATCCTCAGTGCTGGCTTGCATACTTGTATTGTATTTTAGTTTGATTTTTATATCCCAGCGCTGAATTTTTCACTTCATTGTAGGTTCCCTTTAGTTATCATGATATAAAATAATGAATGTGGGGACCCTTTGGTTGGTGTGATTTTTTTTCTGGGGGGGCAGCATTTTATTCTTGGTCCCAGGCAGCACAATGTCTTGGGCCGGCACTGCTACCAGCTCCAAACGCCACCATCCACAGTAAGGGAAACAGGCAGTGAAGCGGTACGTTTCCTACTGCGCATGCGCGAGCAGCGCGGCGCTTTGTGAATGGGCCGGCTGCTTTCTGGGACACACACAGTTCCCAGAATGCAGCGCGCCCCATTCACAAGAAGACACCCAGTGTAGGAGGAGGAAGAGGATCCACCGCGGACGATGAAGAGGCAGATTCTGCACTTCCGCATAGCAACAGCTATTTAGGGTGAGTAAAAACAATTTTTTTTTTTTTTTGATTTTTGGTGAAACCTCCACTTTAAACTGCTTCCATCCCCAGAGCACTGTTATCCTGGGTGGACATCAAATGACATCCTCCACGGGCCATGCTTCGAGCTATCGGACACGGTGGATGACAGATCACATGACAATTGTACACAATGGATGGCTTCCATTTATTGTGTACTATTGTGTTAAACTCTGATTGGTCACAGTGATCACAAGATACAAGACAGGGCCAATCACAGCCAATCTGAACCATGTGATTAGCTTTGGCCAATCCCAGCTAATCACAATAGTAAAGACTGAAAAAATGGTTGCTTATAACAGTTAAATTCACTACAGGAAATCTCTTGCCTCAACTTACGGCTCCTCCTCGCCTCGGAAAACCTCCTTTCGAGAAGCGCTCTTGCTGGGGGTTACCTTGCGGGCACACTCCCGAGTCCAGCATTTGCATCCATAAACAGAATGCTGGACTCAGCCCAACCCCCAGTGCCTGCGTCATTGGATTTGATTGACAGCAGCAGGAGCCAATGGCTGCGCTGTTATCAATCTATCCAATCAAGAGCCAAGAACCCTGGGCAGAGAGGAAGAGCGTGTCTCCGCCGATGGTACGAAGGGGTCAGGTGAGTAAACCGGGGAGGGGGGGGGGGGGCAGTCAGTGTCAGAAGTTTTTTCACCTTAACGCATATGATGCACAACCCCTTTAATACAGTTTTAACCCATCCCAATACTAGCCATAAAATTTAAAAAACTATTTTTGCGGTGGAGTTACACAAATTTAACTTAACAAACCTACAGAACCAATTTTATTGGTAGCCCTGGGACTGTCTGTATTATAAGAAATCACAGTGTAAATATATATATATATATCCTGATCACCTCCCCAGAGTAGTACAGTGTTACTATGGTAACACTGTATTGCTCTGGTGACAGTGTGTAAAAAAAAAAAAAAAAAAAAAAAAAAAAAAAATAATTGTAAAAGAGGAAATATATAAAAAATGAATTACTATTATTTTTTTTTACATACTGTCATATGATGGCGCTGTACTGCACTGGTGAAAGTATGTAAAAAAAATTGTGACAATTTAAATCTCTGAATTTTCCAAAAAAGTGACAGAAAAATTACAACTTCAAAAACTCACCATGTATCTTACTAAATAATGAAATAAATGAATCTGATGCGCTACTGTGAGTATACAGTGTCAGTGAATAGGTGGGCATATAATACAATCTGAGCAGCTATATCTAAAAATGTTCACAATACACAACTAAGCAAAAAATAAAAATAATAAGCGCTCCAAATGACATAAGCCAAGTGTATGTATCCACAACAAAAATTATAACGTGACAAATATGGGCAAAAAACTGAAGTGGAGTGCAACTGTAGAAGAGTGCAATGACTCAAATCACAAAGTGACAGTAACTCCAAAAAACAAAAATGTAGGACACTTTCCATCTATTTTTGCAATTTTTGTTTTTTGGAGTTACTGTGACTTTGTGATTTGAGTCATTGCACTCTTCTACAGTTGCACTCCACTTCAGTTTTTTGCCCATATTTGTCACGTTATAATTTTTGTTGTGGATACACTTAGCTTATGTCATTTGGAGCGTTTATCATTATTTTTACTTTTTCTCTTACTAAATACCTTGGACTGTCTACTTTCCAAAAAATTTTAGGGAATATTTGTACTGTCCAGAGATAGGCAGTCAGTAAATCAGTATTAATTGATTTTTTGACCAACTTTCCTACAGACTAAATAATGTACACAAATTTGGGTTATTTTCACCAAATAAATATAGCACTATACATTTTGGTCTAAATTCATGAAGAAAATTATTTGCAAATTGTACAACAGAAACAAAACAAAAAAAAAAAAAAAAAAATGTTTTTCAACATTTTTGGTAATTTCTCGATTATTTAGCAAAAAAAAAAAAAAAACTAAAAACCCAGTGGTGATTAAGTGCCACCAAAAGAAAGCTCTATTTATGTGAAAAAAATAATAATAATAATAAATGCAATACGGGTACAGTGTTGCATGACTGCGCAATTGTCATTCAAAGTCTGACAGTGCTGAAAGCTGAAAATTGGCCTGGGCTTCAGAGGGTGAAAGTGCCCGGTATAAAAGTGGTTAAGCTTTGCTGCAAAATGGCAGATGGAGGGTAGAGTCCTGTCTAGGCTCTGCTGCAGTAACAGATCATTTTAATAACCTTCTACTAGCCGATAGCTGGAAGTAAAAGGTCACGAACATAATAGATTTGCTGTAAATGCTAAAATCATCATGAATACCGTGTCCTAGATGATTTTAGCATTTACAATATAAGTGTTTGATATATTTGTACAAATGTCTTTTAGCCCATTTGGATACACAACCCTGCATTATTACACCCCAACTTCTGTCTACACAAATGCATTATCCTAAGGTTTCTACAAAATAGTCACAGGAATTCTTTACATTTCCAGCTACCAAAAAACAAAAAATAAGGTGTTGCAGTAAATGTTAGACTACACACTGTGCAAAAGGTGCACCTATGTAGGTTTATTGTATTTAAACATTTTATTATTGTAATGCAGACTAGTGGAAAACTCAAAAAAAAAAAATTAAGATATATGCATCTAAAACGGTTTGATCAGTGTTGCTTAGGAATTAGCACCCTTCTTTGCTCTTCTGCCCCCTTTTGTAGTACAATCACATTCGATACTTTAAACTAGGTATGATTTAATGATATATTTGGAAAATGTTAAACAACTTTATGAAAAGAATTTAGGTCAGTGGTACTCGGCTTCAGCTCTCAATGCCTACAAATAGAAGACGGATTTCCCCACTAGTGGTTAGAGGTAAAGTTCCACTCAATGGTAACCTATGTAACAGATTGTGTACGGGGGCTTTTTTTTTTTTGCACCCCAACTGCTTTTCTTCCCCAAGCACTGGGAATGCAAGCTCCGTTGTTCTTATAAGCAAGTCAAAGTAATGTAAAAGGTAAGATATACAAAGACGCAGGAGACCAACTACAAAATTGTCACTAGATGGTACAATACCCCCGCGAAATTACAAAAGATCTTCCCCTCATCCTCTGATTGCTGCTGGAGATGTCAGGGAGATCGGGGAACAATTCTCCTCATCTTCTGGGCCCATTTTGGAGCGGTTTTGGAATACCATCCAGCACACAGCTCAGAAGTTTAAGAAACGCCCAATCCTGGCTGACCCAACCTTCTTCTTACTCCATGCCTCTAACTCTTCAAGTAAGACTTACAAAAAGCCATTGATCCTTCACTTACTCGTCGCTGCCAAGGCATGTATTCCCTTATACTGGAGATCCACACAATCTCCAACCATCAGCCTGTGGCTTAAAAAGGTGTAGGAAATCAATAAAATGGAGGACCTGATCCTCATGGCCCGCCATCAACGTGAAGGGTATACCAAGACATGGTCACCACGGAATTTGTTTATCTTCTCGGATGAGGGGCGGACCCTTTTGGAAAGCGATACACCAAATTAGAATAGCTCCAATATAGATAGACTGGAGGTCGGAGAAGGGCTGAAGCTGCCAGCCGACCATACCAGTTTGTGATCGTGACCCGAGATAAGCACGTTCGCTGCCTCCCTGTGCCCCAATTCTCCTCACTCTCCTATTCCCCCTTCATACTCTTCCTTCCCCCCCTTTATACTCTTCCTTCCCCCCTTCATACTCTTCCTTCCCCCCTTTCTTATTCCTCCTTTCCCCCTCCCCCCTTCATTTTTCCTAGCTCTTTCTTTCTGTTTCTCTACGTTTGGGTATATGGGGTCTATGTGTTGTTCCCATAGACCTATACTGTACTGCTATTTCACAATATTTTAAAACAGGGGCGGGGTCCGCGGAACCATCCATTGTTCTAGGACAGGGATATGCAATTAGCGGACCTCCAGCTGTTGCAAAACTACAAGTTCCATCATGCCTCTGCCTCTGGGTGTCATGCTTGTGGCTGTCAGTCTTGCTATGCCTCATGGGACTTGTAGTTCTGCAACAGCTGGAGGTCCGCTAATTGCATATCCCTGATCTAGGAGGTTCCTCTGGGGAAAGATTTTTACTGCCCCAGCTATGGAGAGGGTTGACTGCAATTACTTGGTCTCTCCAATTTGGAGATGCTAGATGTTAAAGGGTCACTAAAGGAATTTTTTTTTTTTGCTGAAATGACTATTTACAGGGTATAGAGACATAATAGTTAACTGATTCCTTTTAAAAATGATTAAAAATAGATAAAAAACAAATCATATAATGTGCCTGCAGTTTAGTTTCGTTTTTGCTGGTTCTCTGATGTACAGAGAGCCAATAGAGGGCAGTCAGCCAATAGAGAGCAGTGATACTTTGTCTAAAACTCCTCAGCACCAATCCAGTTTCGTTTTACACACAGTAATCACACCTCCTTGATTAGTCCCCACCGTGAGAAATCTCCCAGTACTGTGGTGATCAGGAAACAGACAACCAGAAAGTGTCCAGAACAGAGAGGATTTACAGCAACATCAAAGCAAAAACAAACAATGAGGACATGAAACCAGGACTGCAGTAAGGTAAAGGAAGCTATTTAGCTAAAAAAAAAAAAAAAACATTTAGTGACCCTTTATCAGACCAGGTGCTCTTTTTTGTACTTTGAAACCCTATCTATGTCATGTAGTTTAACTCATTTTACATCACTGTATCATTTCTTATGTTACTAAAGGATGTTGTACTTCGTGTATCTTTGCCCTTTCATATAAAATAAAAGATTTGAAAAAGGTAAAGTATAAAGAAAGCAGACTGCATTAAGTGTCAGGCTCAGAAGCAAGCCTATGTACATGACACCAAAATCTGAACACACTGTCAGATTTTGTTTCTGCCAAATTTATCAACAACTATGTAATAGACGGGCACACCTAAACCATCCATTTAAATGTTATCTGATATTACAGGACCTTACACTTTACCGTTTTTGGTCAATATGGTAGACCTGGCATAAACAAATACCAAACATATTCTAGGGAATGTGAAGTCGGTAAAAGAAAACAACTCTCACATTTGTGCGATTTGTGGTGCGACTTTGGACCCCAAAGTCGCACCCCACGTTTCCCAGTGAGCACCATTCATATCTGTGCAACTTTCGCAGAGACATTAAAGTAGTTCCTGCACTATTTTGATCCAACTTTCATGTGACCTGAGGGCCATAGACTTGTGAACACAATGTAAACCCTTAAAAGTGGCATTAAAAAATTGCACCTGCATGATATACATGCGACTTGTAAAAAGAAAGTTAGCAAAGAAAAAATAGGATTTTTATAACAGCTTACCTGTAAAATCCTTTTCTTGGAGTACATCACGGGACACAGAGCTGCATATTCATTACTATGTGGGTTATAGAGTCTACCTTCAGGTGATGGACACTGGTGTAATCAATTAAACAGGAAGTTCCCTCCCTATATAACCCCTCCCCTACTGGGAGTTCCTCAGTTTTTGTAGCAAAGCAATAAGTGTCCCAATATCCCCAAACAAGAGGGGTGGGAGCTCTGTGTCCCGTGATGTACTCCAAGAAAAGGATTTTACAGGTAAGCTGTTATAAAAATCCTATTTTCTTTATCGTACATCACGGGACACAGAGCTGCATATTCATTACTATGTGGGATGTCCCAAAGCAATGCTTACTGAGGGGAGGGAGACACCAACAACGCAGACCGCCATCAGACGTGAGGACCTATAATGCTGCCTGCAGCATACTGCGCCAAAAAGCTGCATCCTCTTGCCGTCTTATGTTCACCTGATAGGAGTTAGTGAACGTAAGCACAGATGACCAAGTTGCGGCCTTGAAAATCTGCGTCATAAGGGCTTGGAAATGCATTGCGCATAAAGCGCTTACCATCCTGGTAGGGAGCACCCCCACAAAAAAAACAGGGGGAATCCTACTCTAACCACAAGCCTGAATAATAACCTGATGAATCAACCTTAAAAACAGTTGATTTTAGACGCTGCCTGCCCTTTCCTGGGGCCTCCTGGTAGCGCAACAACATCAGTTTTCCGTATCCGAGCAGCCGCTTCAGATAGGCCTAGACCCTTCTTACTCCAACGAGAGAGAGAGTGTAACCATTTTAATAGCTGACCTGAACACTGCCTGCCCATCTAGGGTCTTCTGGCAGCCCAATAAAAACGTCAGCTTTCTATATCTGAAACCTTCAGATAAGTATTTAACTGCTCTCATCTCAATTGAGAGAAAAGCAATAACCTTTCCTTCCGTGAAACAAGGTTTTGAAAAAAGGGAAGGTAAGAATATCTAGATTCAAATGAATACTAGATCCTTCTAGTAAATAAGGTTGGGTGATGATGAAAATCACTCTACTTGTAAGAATAATTGAGTATGGCTCTATACCAAGAAAGTTGCCAATACTGAAACTCTTGGAGGCTACCACAACCAAGAACACCAATTCCCTTGTTAAAGGATGAAGGGAAATATGGTGCATCGGCCCAAGGAGCTGACCCTGTAAGCCGACAAAACTAGAGCCAATCCTCCGAGCACAAGGGCAACCTAACTGGTGGACTTATACAAGGGGTGACGTGCATAACAGCCCGGACCAAAGAGTGTGAAGTAATCGACCTTTGGAAGCAAGGCCGAGATCGGATCCTTGATATAACTTAAGGCTAGCTCCGTCTCCTTTCCAAATGTAGGAAGGCAGGAATTTTACCTTTGACAAACTTCCACGGATGCCACCATCTGGTTTCACACCAGGAACATGTGCCTTCCAGACCGTAGGCTATCTGGTCCTGGAGGCCAGCTCTCTTGTATGAATCAAGGGAATTGCCGCTGATTCTGAAAGCCCCGATCCTCGAGAATGTGGTCTATAATAGCCAGACCATTAATTCACCTGTTGCAAGGCAGAATGTAATACCCCCTGCAAAGTAGGCCTGGACAAGATGTAAGGGACTGTGGGTCCTCTACTACCACCCTTACTGTTCCTGCACCGAGAGGTCGTCAGGGTTATGCCGGAGTAATCAGGCCAGCTTCCGTTCTCCTCTAAATGTTGCATAGAAGCCACAAAAGTCGCGGCACTGGGGGGAGAGACACAACCAGTGACAACTGGTCCCCCCCCTCGGATTAAAAACACATCTGCCCCGCATGCGGGTGGATCCTTTATCCTTGACCCCAAGCTGTTCAATCTCTTGTTGAGCCTGGACGCCAATACATCTTATGTACAGGGTACTATTTCTGTGACATTTGGTCAGGAAAACAGTCGGGGTGTAGAGGTCATTCTCCCGGAGACACTTGTTGACGGCTCCAGCGAATCGCCTGCCAATTCTGCATTTCATGAAATGACGAATGCCAATAGGCAAGGCACAAGCTCCTCCTTGGTAAATTAAGTAAATCACTAGTATGGCATAGTCTGATTGTACTCTGACAGAACCAACCTGCCACCTGAACGTTCAGGCCCCTTAAGCCAGATGCTCCATCGGTAGCTCTAGCTGACAGATAAGGCTCCCTTGGAGCTTGACTACTTCCCCTGGGCCATGGTCTCTTCCTGACCTGGCAAACCCTTTTAGTCAAGAATCACCAAGAGGAATTCCAGCATATCTCTGGGACCGGGTTCTTTGGATAATGCTAGGTCAAGATCCACTCTTTCTAGGCGGACAAAATACTGTTTATAACAGCCCTGAATAAAAGTTAGTATAGGGAACTGTCTTGAATGAAGCCAGCATCTTCCCTAGTGCCTTAATCAAAAGGCCAAAAGTAAGGAACTGTTCCTTGCCGTGACCACATAGACCAGTTTTCTTATAGCGATGGTCTTGTCTGAGGCCAAAAAAAAAAAAAACTCTCCTTTTTGGACTGTGCCAAACATACCCAGCTTCTTGTCAAATGAAAGAATGTATCTTTAGAGTTCCAGATACTTGACCATGCTGGACACCCTTAGGTCCAGCCATGCTACTGACTGACCCATCAGCAGGAGTTTGCTTCGGTATGCCATTACTGCTATACCCTGGGCTTACAGACCTGCTAGAGGCGGGCCCTAGCACCCTGACAACCCAGGCACGGAGGCTAACCCAAAAGGGCAAGACCACCAACTGGAGATAGTGCTGTTCCCCTGCGAAACGCAGACAACCTCTGCAGACCCAAGTAAATAAACACATATGCAACTGGCTCCCCATGTGTGTATGTGGCAAGTGTTAAAGCCATATGCCTCAATGGAAGTGTGTGTACATGGCAGCGTGTGTTCCTGGAAGCATGAATTCATATAAATATGTTTTAAGAAAAACATGCATATAGCATGTGTGCTCTGGAACAAGCATCTTGCAAGCAAGCATGCGATATAAACGTGTTATGCAACAATGTGCAACATGAACCCATGCAGACACGTATTTCTATGCAAACACAAGGAATCCTGTATTGCTTAATTAGGCCGCCATGTACAACTTTAAAGTAATCATGCATCCTTATGCGATTCAGCATCTTCCATGCGATCAACATCTTATGCATTTTAAGCACTACTGTGCGGACAAGAACCCTTGTGTGACCAAGCACCCCTGTGCGATCCAGCATCCTTATGCACTCAAGCATCTTAATGCAACTTTAGGCATTTCTGTGAAACAAGCCTCTCTATGTGATCAAGTATCCTTGGGTAATCCAGGACGCTGTTGATCCGACAACCATGTGTGATCCAGCTTATTTTTGCATTCAAGCATCTTTAAGCGATCTTTAGGCATTCTTGTAGAAACAAGCCTCTCTGTGCGACCAAAATATCCTTGAGTAATCAAGGACTTGGGTGATCGGGTAATCATGTGTGATTCAGCATTTTTATGCCTTCAAGCCTCTTTATGCGATTCTAGGCATTTCTGTGGAAACAAGCCTCTTTGTGTGACCAAATATCCTTGGGGAATCAAGGACTTGGGTGATCAGGTAATCATGTGTGATTCCAGCATTTTTATGCCTTCGAGCCTCTTTATGCGATTCTAGGCATTTCTGTGGAAACAAGCCTCTTTGTGTGACCAAATATCCTTGGGGAATCAAGGACTTGGGTGATCAGGTAATCATGTGTGATTCCAGCATTTTTATGCATACAAGCATCTTTATGCAAACTTAGGCACTTCTGTGGAAACAAGCCTCTCTGTGTGACCAAATATCCTTGGGTAATCCAGGACGCGGATGATCAGGTAACCATGTGTGATGCAGCATCTTTTTTGCATCCAAGCAACTTTATGCGATTTTAGGCATTTCTGTGGAAACAAACCACTTCTGTGTGACCAAACATCCTTGGGTAATCAAGGATTTGGGTGATCAGGTAACCATGTGTGTGTGATCCAGCATTTTTATACATACAAACGTCTTTATGCGATTTTAGGCCTTTCTGTGGAAACAAGTCTCTCTGTGTGACCCAATATCCTTGGGTAATCCAGGACTTGAGTGATCAGGTAACTAGCATCTTTATGCACTCAAGCATTTCTATGCAACTCTAACAAACATGCAACACCATACAGACAGAAACATGTATCCTTATGCGATCCACAATAAAACATGCTGTGTTACTTGTTTTTATCCCACATGCATTCCAAACTCATGTATCTTATGCAACATGCGGACTGGTAAAAAGGAAGTTATCCTCTGTAGATGTGCGTTTCCTCAATTAAGAGACGTTAGCAATGTGTACCAGCAACTGTGCATCCCTCAGATGTGCATTTGGTTAGCCTGAAGCCGACAACAGGCTGAGGACCATATGGAGGTCTTACTAGCCACCTATAGGAAAACCTCTCTTTACACTCTAAGGAGAAGATAGAGGCTTTGGCCGAGTAGGCAGAGGGAAATTATATGCAGCATGAATCTCTGAAAAGACTGCAGGTGCAATCAGAACCTGTAGGGCTATTGATAGCTTCTCCTCGTTAGGCTGCAGCTCCTGTCTCCTGTCCTCTGACAGTGAACCTTCATCCCCAGCTCTTCTAATCCCTTTGTTTAAGGATTAAAGCAGGAAAAGGGACACACCCTGCTTTTTTTTTTTTTGCTTCTTGTGAGGATGCTGCGAACATAGCAGTTAACCTCTTGTAGAACAACAAATGTGATGCAAAAAACAAAACACATGCAGAGTGGCTGCAATGTTGGGGGAGGCTGCATTGATTGCCTGACAGGTCTGATGGCTCAATCTGTGAGCTGTCTCTACAGGGGAGAATAAGGGGCCACCAGGTTCAGGTGGCGATTCCTTTTTATATTCCTACCCCTGACCTTATTCAATGGGGAGACCAAAGTCCTAAGCTAAAAGCAGAGGAGCTTAACCCAGGTGCATCAACAGCTGAACATAGTCTGGCAGCAACAATGCCTGCTAATCTGCACAGCTAGATGCGGAGTAGGCGTCTTAGATGAATCTGTATCCAACTCACACAAGGTGCTTGCGTTTGTGTCCCCCTAGCTTTACAGAGCTCTGACGTCTGGGCCTTTTTGAAGAGCCCTCTCTGCGACTGCACTGAGCCGGTGAGCACGTGCGACATGGTAGAGCCTGAAGCTGAGGAAGTGGGACGCACAATAGACCAGCTAACACTTAAGCTTCCGTCTTTGGAAAGCATGGTAAGCAAAAACATCAGGCATGTCTTTTACTGCCCATAGTAGTGGAAAAACAGATAAGACTTGCAGCTACTCATGGAAGACAATGCTTTGCATAGGATTAAGGGCATTTTTTTTTTTTTTTTTTTTATGTACCAGCCCCTTCAAGGGGAGATATATGGGTACTACAGCCATCCTGTCTGAACAGACATAGTGGCCCAGGCTACATGCCGGCTAGGGGAGGTATATGGGTGCCCTGAGCCATCCCGTCTCAAAAGACATTGTGGTTTACATTGCCCATGCATAAAAACATAATATAGGCGAGACCCATAGTCCCCTACAGAAGACCTACTGTCGAACCAAGTCCCGTAGGTCCCTCTCTTACCTTTCCACGCTGCAGGGTATTGCCAAGCAAGAGGCCCAATCTTCCCCCTTCACCGTGGGTATAGTCCTAGACCTTCAGGGACCGGGGTCCATGGCAGGAACACCACACCCCTGGACCTATATAGCACCCTGGCAGCAGAAAAAACATTTGGTCCTTAGAAGGCACAAAGTTCTGGAACCCAGGATCCAGCCCTCCGCAGAGAGGCATTATAGGCTAAACCTCGTTCTTCGTACCGAGGCCCGGGTACCGTCCACTTTGGCTATGAAGCACCTTGGACGGATCCGGATTTATGGAGGCTTTTTACATCCAGCATGGATCCCTCCAGTGGAGCTCCTAAGAGCACATGTTAACTCGTGACCAACACCTTAGACACTGATGAAAAAACTGAGGAACTCCCAGTAGGGGAGGGGTTATATAGGGAGGGAACTTCCTGTTTAATTGATTACACCAGTGTCCATCACCTGAAGGTAGACTCTATAACCCACATAGTAATGAATATGCAGCTCTGTGTCCCGTGATGTACGATAAAGAAATAAAGTTTTGTTTGGTTTCTTTATTTTCGAATGGATTCCAAATTAAAAATGTATAGACCGATTTTAATTCAGGGTGGAGATTAGCTGGTTGTTAAGGAGCGGGCCGGAATGGTGGGATTTTAAGGAAAACCTCATACCAAAATGTAAAAAATTAAAATATTTAAAAAAAAATACCCTAAGTCCATACCAGGCCCTTATCCAAACATGCAGTCCGGCAGGACAGGATGCTCTCAGTTTGTAATGTCACAAGGGGGTGGTGCCACCCAGTAACATCACCGGATGCCCTGCCCCTCGGTAATTCTAAGAGCTGCCAGACGGCAGAGCTGGCAAGCGGCGGGAGCCTTCATAGGAACCAGAAGTTTTTTCCCCCCATTTTCAGGCCGGCAGGCGGCATGATTGATGATGGATCTACACTGGGGGAACATTTCCTTAAGTTTTTTAACATTCCTTTAACCACTTAACCCCCGGGACCATATTGCTGGTCAAAGACCAGAGCACTTTTTGCGATTCGGCACTGCGTCGCTTTAACTGACAATTGCGCGGTCGTGCGACGTGGCTCCCAAACAAAATTGGCGTCCTTTTTTCCCCATAAATAGAGCTTTATTTTGGTGGTATTTGATCACCTCTGCGGGTTTTAGTTTTTGCGCTATAAACAAAAATAAATAGAGCGACAATTTAAAAAAATAATAATTTTTTTAACTTTTTGCTATAATAAATATCCCCCAAATATAAATATTTATATATATATATATATATATATATATATATATATATATATATATATATATATATATATATATATATATATATATATAAAAAATTCTCAGTTTAGGCCGATACGTATTCTTCTACATATTTTTTGAGAGAGAAAAAAAACAAAAAATAAATGCAATAAGCGTTTATTGATTAGTTTGTGCAAAAGTTATAGTGTTTACAAAATAGGGGGTATTTTTATAAATATTTTTTTTTTTACTAGTAATGGCGGCGATCAGCGATTTTTTTTTCTCTGTACTACGACATTATGGCGGACACTTTTGACACATTTTTGGGACCATTTGCATTTTTATAGCGATCAGTGCTATAAAAATGCATTGGATTACTATAAAAATGCCACTGGCAGTGAAGGGGTTAACACTAGGGGGCGGGGAAGGGGTTAAGTATGTTCCCTGGGTGTGTTCTAACTGTAGGGGGGGGGGACTGACATGGGGAAATTACTGATCTTCTGTTCATACATTGTATGAACAGAAGATCAGCATTTCTCTCCCTGACAGGACCGGGAGCTGTGCGTTTACACACACACACACACACACACACACACACACACACAGCTCCCGGTCCTCGCTCTGTAACGAGCGATTGTGTGTGCCCGGCGGCGATCGCGCCCGCTTCGAGAACCGACGTAGAGCTACGGGCTCTCGCGATGGGGAGCCGACCTGCCGCCGTAGAACTGCGGCGGCTGGTCGGCAAGCAGTTAATAAAAAAATCTGTTATGGTTCAGCGCTGATCAGTGTGTTATGACGGTAGGAGAGTCTCACTGTCAGAATACAATGACACAGCGGGAGGATTTCCCCATTCACCTCAAATGTGTGGATAGGGAAATTGGTTATTTTTTTCATTTAGCCGTATGGCTGAATAAAAAAAAAAAAAAAAAAAAAAAAAAGGAGCCATTCATTGCCAGTTTAACCACTTGCTGCCCACCATATAGCAATAGGACGTTGGCAAAGTGGTTTTGTTATCCTGACCAGACGTCATATGACGTGATCAGGATAACAAGCCGCCACGCGCCCCCGCGGGGGAGTGCAGATCGGTGGTGCGGCGCGTCAGTCTGGCACACCGCAACTCTGATCTAGGTAAAGAGTCTCTGAAGGAGACTCTTTACCACATGATCAGCTGTGTCCAATCACAGCTGATCACGTGTATCGGCTTTTCCGCACTCGCGTCTGACAGACATGAGTAGAGGAGGGCCGATCGGCTGCTCTCCTGATGGGGGGGTCTTTGCTGATTGATCAGCATAGCCCCCCCCCCCCCCCCCACGATGCCCACCCAGGAATGGCTACCACTGATAACCACTAGGTATGCCAATCTGTGCCCACAAATGGTGAAAATCAGTGCCCAATCACTAATGCCAACCAGTGCCATCTATCAGTGCAGCCTCATCAGTGCAGCCTCATCAGTGCCCGTCAGTGAAGGAGAAAACGTATTTACAACATTTTATAACAGAAACAAAGAAAAACATATTTTCTCTTATCGTCCATGGACGGACACAGCTCCTTAAATCTTGACAAGTGGGTTATGTTCCCTGTTTACAGGAGAGGACTAGGCAGAAACATGTTAAATACATGTTACATTAACAGAGTTGAACAGCCCCACCCAGGGGGCAGTTCCTCCAGACATAACCCTCCTCACTGCAGCTTGCAGCCTCAGTTTTGTTCTGCCTAGCAAAGAGGACGTATGGCTCCCTTTGGGCCCAGCGCCCTGAGGAGACATTTTATTTTATTTTACTTTTTCTTGAAGCTGCTGGGTAATTTTACCTTTCCTGCAGGACGAGAGTTTTGGGGTTTTCTATGGGCCTCAGGCCCTAAATACCTTTGTGAACGTCGGGTAGTTCCGCATGGAATCCATTTGTTCGGTGGTAGCTGCGCTCCATCTGGGGGATGTCCTGACGTCCTCGGACATCGGGGACGCATACATGCATGTCCCGTTTTGCGCATGTCACAGTGTTTTTTTCTGTGCTTCGTGATGAGAGGGTCTCTGTCAGCCTGTGGCCCTTCCTTTTGATCTGGCATCAGCACCATGGGTTTTCAGCTAGGAGCTCGCACTTATCCTAACTTTGTTGGGACAGCGAGGCTTCGCCTCATTGGCTACTTGGACGACTTTCTTCTGAGAGCAGCTTCTGTCTCCGACCTAGTGGATGGGTTATTCCCATTCAGACCCTCCGAAGATTCGGGTGGGTGTTAAACGTTTAGGCCAGAAGGTGTAGCTCAGTGGCAGCAAGCCTGCCCTCCATGTGTGCGACCCAGGGTTCAAATCCTGGGCATGCTAGGTTCCGACTCAGCGTTGGAGTATCTAGTGTTGATCCAGACTCCTCGGTGGCAAAGGTCCTTTTCCCCTGGAGAAATTGCAGACTCTTCAGTCCGCGGTGAAGGTATTGGCATCACGCAATCGGTCTCCTCTCCGGGCGCCTGCTGGTTCGGGCCTCCTTCAAGGCGGTACTGTATGCCCAGTTCCACACCCTGGTTTTCCAGGGGAAATACTGTCCAGGTGGTAAAAATCTCTCGTCTCTGAAATCATTAGATTCCTGTGCGCCACCTAGTCAGAGTCTCTCTGAGTTGGTGACGGAGATCCCCGACTCTTCGGTCCGGGAAGTTGTTTCTTCCTTCCAGTGGTCGGTGTTTACGACGGATGCCAGCTCACGGGTTGTGAACCTGGGGGGGGTTCACAAAACTGGGGGGGTCCAGTCGGCCCCGAGTCGCTGGACTTGCGTGGACCTACGGCCACACCTCCCTGAATGTGTCTGGTCTTGGTAGCTACCCAGGGTCGGGCCTGGCTAGTGCCTGGTGGGAGACCGCCTGGGAATACCAGGTGCTGTCTACTGTTCATTGTCCTACTATTTTAGGCGATCAGGCTATGCTTCTCCTTGTGGTAGACCAATCTGGATTCAGCCGGACAACGCCACGGCCGTGGCTTCGGTCTACCATCAGGTATGCCGGCAGGCGGACTACTGGAGTCGCCAGATGCTGGACCTGGTCTTTGTGCTTGGGGTGTTTCGGCTCCCTTGCAGGAGGTGAGCCTTACAGGGCATGGATCTCCTGGCCGCTCGTCTCCGCCGCAAGGGTGTCAAAGTTAGTGGCCAGGTCTAGTGATCTGGTACAGACGCGTCAGTCGCGCTGGTGGCCCTGTGGGGTCTGTATCGGTGATTTTTTGCGGTTCCTCCATGGTAGTTGCTTCCTCGGCCGCTCCACAGAGTGGAGGCTGAGGAGATCCCGATGATTCTAATCGCTCCAGATTGACCTCGGCGTCCTTGGTACGCTGATATCGGGCGCCTGGTAGCGGAGGTACACTGGCGGTTGCCAGGGCAGGAGCTTCCTCTGTCTCAAGGTCCCATACTTCCTCCTGTTGTACAGTCACTGACTTGCTCAACATGGTTATTGGAAGCCAGACTTTAGGTGACTGGGATCTGTCTGACTTGGTCATCTCAACAGGGCACCATAGTCTTCTTCCGGAGGATCTACCGTCGCACCTCTCTTGGTGCGAAGGGATGGAGTGACGTCCACGGACGTATTCGGTGTTCAGGGTCCTGCTATTTTCAAAGCTTGGAGTGGATCTAAAAATTGCTTAAAGCACCGTTTGGGGGCAGATTTCAGCCTTGGCTGTGTTCTTTCAGTGGCCTTTTTGCGGCCCGTTCCCTGGTGGGTCCCCTTTTTTTGTGTGCAGGGGGTTTGTCATATACTTTCCCCTCTTGGTCCATCTCTTCCCCCATGAGTTTTGACTCTGGTGCTCTCGGTTCTTCAGGAACCTTCCTTTTGGAAACAGAGAGATTTTCGCTTAACACTATTTTAGAAGGTGGCCCCTTTAGTGGCCTTTACCTCTGTTAGAGGGGTTTCTGAGTTGGCGGTCTTGTCTTGCAAGCCGCCATGCTTGATCCTCCATAAGGATTAGGTGATGGTGCGCCCACGACCTTCCCTTCTTCCGAAGGAGGTTTCGGCCTTTCATACTTTAGGCGTGGTACGCGCTTTGCGGGTATACCAGCCTACTACGGCTCCGTTTCAGAGCTTCTGACTCTCTTTTGTGTCGGTGTCTGGTCCACAAAAGGGCCTGGCGGTCTCGTCAAACACCATTTCTCGGTGGATCAGGCAGGCCGTCATACAGGCCTATGCTCCTAAGGGGCGGGCCCCCCCTTTCCGGTCACGGCACTTTCGACCAGGGCAATTGGTGCTTCCTGGGTTTTTTTTCCCCCCCGACATCATGCGTTGGTCTCACAGGTGTGCGAGGCGGCGATTTGCTCGTCCGTTCACGCTTTTTCCAGAATATACATGGTTGCTGTGAGTGCATCTTATGATGTTTTTTTCAGCCGCTAGTTTTTGTCGGCGGCTGTTTAAAGTTGCACCTCCTCCGTTGAGGAGCTCTGGTTGTTTTGGGGTGAAGTTAAAATTGGTTTTACTGATATATTTCCCACCCCTCGTTTTTTGACACTGCTTGGGGACGTCCCACTTGTCAAGATTTAAAGGAGCTGTGTCCGTCCATGGACGATAAGAGAAAATAGGATTTTTTGTACTCACCGTAAAATCCTTTTCTCTGAAGTCCATTGACGGACACAGCCCCCACCCCTCCTTTTTAGGTTTGTACTGCTTGTTACGAACGGAGGCTGCAAGCTGCAGTGAGGAGGGTTATGTCTGGAGGGACCGCCCCCTGGGCGGAGCTGTTCAACTCTGTTAATGTAACATGTATTTAACTATTTAACATGTTTCTGCCTAGTCCTCTCCTGTAAACAGGGAACATACTCCACTTGTCAAGATTTAAGGAGCTGTGTCCGTCCATGGACTTCAGAGAAAAGGATTTTACGGTGAGTACAAAAAATCCTATTTTTTTTTTCAAAATGATTCAAATACCACCAAAAGAAAGCTCTATTTGCGGGAACAAAATTTTGCACTGCGCAATTATCATTTAAACAGCGACAGCGCTGAAAATTGGCTTGGGTAGGAAAGGGGGGGGGGGGGGGGGGGAGTGCCCGGTATTGAAGTGGTGAAGACATGATACCAAACATACTTCAAGAGTAACTCCACTTTTGTTGAGAAAAAAAAAATATTCCCCACTGGGTGAATGTGGGATCTTCACAAACTGTTGCAGGATTTCTATTTTTTTTTTTTTTTTTTTTTTTTTTTTTATGCGCTAATTTTTTCCCCCACAAAAGTGAAGTTACCCTTTCAATATTTATTTAGGGTTTACATACACTTTAATGCTCAATACATGGCTTGCTGTGTGTGATTTTATTACCTTCACAATATGATGACATTGGTTTTTGCTTCTGCAAAACTGCTGACTCAAAAACAATATGCGTTACTTCTACAATGGAAACTTACCAATAGAGATAAAAAAAATTACATAAATACCCACCTTACCAGCTACAAAGGGGAGATCACCTGCCTTCAAAGACATCCTCAGATCAGAAGCAGATTTACTTACTGCAGGTTTCTTCTGCTTAAAAATGTTACAAACATGCAATAATTATCCACTGACAATTACGAACTAGCACTAGGGCAATGCGAACAAAAATAAATAAATATTTGTGACAAGCAGGCAAAATGCTTCCCATTTGTCGCCATTCTATGGTATATAATGCAGCCTAGCATGTTTTGAAGGCTGTCTTTTTCTACTACAGAAATGGCAGTATTTAAAAAAGTGATATCAGTATTTGTAGAGGCTTGATTATCTTTGGTTAAGAAATAGAACAATGTAAAACATAGCAATTAGTTCATTTACACCTATGCAAATCACTTCCAACATAAAAAAAGAAAAGAAAAACCCCACTTAAATGGCATTTTGTATATAAAAGTAATAATAGGTTTATTCTTTTCTTTTAAACACTCAGGTGATGTAATCAGCATTACTTCTTCATCTTTTCTGCATTGTAATTACCTGTAATTGCTTCTTTTTCTTCACCTTCCGCTGGGAAGTATTCTGAGCAGCCGCAGACAGGAATATTCTGTTTACTTCGAGCCCACTTTCAAGCTATAAGATAATAAAGCAAAATAAAAAAAAATGGCCAGCATTTACAGAACAGTTCTGTAATACGGTTCACATGGCCACGTGGACAAAAACGGCATGATTACGGTTTTGAAAATAAACTGGCCTTTTATTGGCTTTTCAGAATGAACCTTGATTGCAATCTAACTGGAAAAGCATTTCTAATGGTTTCTAAAGTTGGCTACATACAGTACAGGTTAGTTGGATATGCAGGCACAATCTGACAGCCCTGAGCATCTTTTTCTGTCAGAAGTTTTCAAAATGGGCCAAGAGAGAGGCGGGCGAGACAATCTGCCAACAAGTCTTCCTTAAAGGGAATAAATAGCAGTTTAACAAGATTTCCTTACCTGTCTAGCCACTAATGCCCGACAATGCCTCTCAAGGCTCATCAGGAGTGTACCCATGATCCCATGTACGGTACCCTGATTCTATGTGCCATGATCACTTGTACGGTACCATGAACCCATGTACAATACCCTGATCTCATGTACGGTACACTGATCCCATGTGCCCTGATCTCAATGCAAGGTGTCCTAATCTCATGTGCCTTGATCTAGAGTTGCACTGATACCGATACAATTATCGGTGCCAATACAGAGCATTTGCCCGAGTACTTGTACTCGAGCAAATGCTCGATCTGATACCTGGGCATACAGGAGTGATCGGTGTGGCAGTGGGGGGAGTTACAAGCACCGACCTCCCTGTACAGTATTTTTAATAAAACAGCTGACAGACGCTTCTCCTCCTCTCCCTCCTGCAGCTTTCAGCTGCTTTATTGAAATCTATACAGGCAGATTTGTGCTTTTATCCCCATATCCTCCTCCAGGCTCCTCCGGTCCCCCACCGCGTTTCCCCGCCCCCTTTGTTCTGAATCTGTCAGGATAGAGAGAGGAGTAAGGAGCTGATCAATCTGTCATTTACCGGCCCCTTTCTTTTCCAAATGAACAGAGTGAGTGATCACTCATAACTGAGCATGGTAACCTGTGCTTATGAATGGAGAGGAGCCTCTGCCCAGTGCAGCTAAGCCTGCAGAGAAAGCGACTGGGGAATCTGTGTCCTCAGTCCCTTTCCTTGTCTCAAAAAGGGAGATGTCAGAGGTCTGTTAAGATCTCATCAAAGACCCCCAACAGGGCTGAGTAAAAAAAAAAAAAAAAAAACAACAACACACACACAGACACCGAACACCACCCAAAAAGCATTGTAAAAAAAAAAAAAAAAAAACTACTGACAGTCCACGCGTCATCAGTGCTGCATATTAGTGCCACTGTCACATATCATTAAAAAAAGTAATCGGTATCTGCGAGTACTTGAAAAAAGTGGCATCGGTGAAACCCTACCTTGATCCCATGTAAGATGCCCTGATCCCGAGTGCCATGATGCCAGGTAAGGTGCTTTGATCCCATGTGTCCTGATCCCATGTAAGGCAATCCGATGTAATGTGCCCTGCTGTGTGCCCCATAATTAACCCTGCTGCCCCCCCCCCCCCATGTAGTGTGCCCTCCTGACCTTTTGTGCTTTGCCCTGCTGCCCCCTCCCTGTACACTGCTTATCTCAAGTTTGACTCAGAATTGAGCATCCATGCAGAAAAAGCAAGCACAAATTTTACAATAAATAGGTACTTTTAATATAGATTCCATTATTTAATATTTTTAAAAAATTATTGTTATATCAACAGTATGGTGATCACACCAATGTTCTGTGAGCTGTAGATCGGAACATTACTTCAAGGTTTCCCTGAGATCTCAAACTTTTTGCAAAGGGTTCCTCCAAGGTAAAAGGTTGAGAAACACTTCTAGAAAAACTATGGGAATCTAAGGGGTAGATTTACTAAAGGTGGAGCACTCATAATCTGGGGCAGCTGTGCATGGTAGCCAATCAGCATCTAACCTCAGCTTGTTCAGTTAGGCCCCTTTCACACTGGGGCGGGAGGTGCGCCAACGATATTGCCGTGAAATCGTGGTTGTATTCGGCCGCTAGCGGTGCGGTTTTAACCCCTGCTAGTGTCGAAAGAGAGTTAATACTGCCGGCAATGCTCCTCTGCAGAGGCGCATTGCCGGCGGTATTACCGCGGCTTCCCATTGCTTTCATGCTGCTAGCAGGACTAATGGAGCGGTCCTGCTAGTGCACCGCTCCAGTGTGAAAGCCCTCAGGCTTTCACACAGAGACTGCAGGGCAGGAGTTTTTCAGGCGGTATTCAGGCGCTATTTTTAGCGCTAAAATGCCTGACAAACTCCTCAGTGTGAAAGGGGTCTAAAGGTTTGGCAATAGCACCTGGAAGCTGATGGTTTCTATGCAGAAGTAATCCTGATTTTGCATTCCCTAGCTTTAGTAAATAAATAGGATGTAAACCCTCCATACACCCAGAACAGCCTCAGATGATGCACAGAGATGAACTAAATCTCCCTACATAAGTTTTACATGTATATCTGCCGTCTTCATTTATATACCATTTAGAAAGTTCAGCATTTTCTCTGTGTGATGTGTGGGCATACAGCCAAGAAATGTAAAATTGCTGATTGGAGGAAAGGCACACCCCCCTCTCCACATAGGCAGAGACTCTCAAAGGTGTTTTTTTTTTAACAGGGACAGCTCCCTGCTAATCTATTTATAGCAACCTCCCCCCTACATAAATGTCAGGCATGCTTTTATTTGATGTGTCAGAGAATTTGTCAGGAGTTATCAGGCTGATAACAGAGGAAGGGGTCAGAAGAGAGCTATGGGACTTGTTGAAGAGAGATAACAAAATACTGCAGATATACCGTATTTTCCGGCGTATAAGACGACCCGGCGTATAAGACGACCCCCTAATTTTCCAGGAAAAATTTAGATTTTGGGATATACTCACTGTATAAGACTACCCCCTTCTTACTGTCTTTCTGGAAGCTGAGGGGGAGCCAGAACCGCTGACAGAAACAGGCTTTTTCAAATCTCACTGTGCCATTACATTCCTCACTGTGCCATTACATTCCTCACTGTGCCATTACATTACTCACTGTGCCATTACATTACATGCCCAGACTGTGCCATTACATTACTCACTGTGCCATTACATTACATGCCCAGACTGTGCCATTACATTACTCACTGTGCCATTACATTACATGCCCAGACTGTGCCACTGTGCCATTACATGCCCCCACATTGCCATCACTTGCCCCCACTGTGCCTTAACTTGTTGCCCCCCCCCCCCCCCCCAGTGCAATAACACTCACTTTTTTTCCCCAGCGCTGACAGTGTCCCATGCTGCGATCGCGATCGTGAAGGATTTCAAAGCCGCGCCTTCACTGCAGAGTGTTCTGTGATAGGATGAACAAAAATCTTCCCAGCAGCGCCTCTGTTATGTTTCCCGCCTATCACAGATGCCTTCTCATCTCGTCCGAGGATGAGAAGGCATCTGTGATAGAAGGAACAAAGAACAGAGGCGCTGCTGGGAAGATTTTTGTTCATCCTATCACAGAACACTCTGCAGTGAAGGCGCGGCTTTGAAATCCTTCACGATCGCGATCGCAGCATGGGAGACTGTCAGCGCTGGGAAAAAAAGTGAGTACTGAGACTGTACCCGGCGTATAAGACGACCCCCGACTTTGGATGCATTTTTTTGCATCCAGAAAGTCGTCTTATACGCCGGAAAATACGGTATATGTGTGTTCCCAGCTCAAATTTACATCCACTTTAAGCTTGCCATACACCGATTAGCTTTGATTCCTGTGTGGCCCTGTCAGGAACCTTCCCAGCTATCAGAATACAATAGCTGCAGCAGTATTTTCATGGCTTGAGGATTCTTGGATTTTAATCTTTCAGGCTGCAGGCTGAACAAAAAAAGTGTGTATGGCGAGCCCTAGAACATGAGAAGTCAGAGTGCCTTATCAAACCCCTATATAATTATTGGATACACAAGCTGAATAGCTGACTGTCGTCACACCCCCAAAGAATGGCTTTGCAGTGTTCTTAACCTACTTCTGAATGTAGGTCGTGTTTAAACATTGGTTTAACAGAACAGATGAACAATAGGCACAACATTAAGTTACCTGGAACGCTTTATTCTCCATTAATTTACGCTGCTGTTCCTCTGCATACAATTTCTCCTCTAACTGACGAATCTTGTTCTAAAGCCAATAAAAAATAAAAAAATAAAGAATATCTGTAATAATACACTATGAGCCTGTGTTTTCACATTTTGTGCTCTCAAACAGATCATTTAACATAAAAAGTCCCACGGTTGTGTGGGTTTTAAACTGTGTTCTTTGCTATTGCTAAAAAAGGAGGTGACATCTCATTTCTTTTTGTAGAGATTATAAAATTTTAACCTCTTCCATACCGGGCAGTTATACACACTTCCATACCAGGCCTATTCTGGCACTTCTCTCCTACATGTACAAATCATCATTTTTTTGCTAGAAAATTACGCAGAACCCCCAAACATTATATATGTTTTTTTAGCAGACACCCTAGGGAATAAAACGACGGTCATTGAAACCTTTTATCTTGCACGGTATTTGCGCAATAATTTTTCAAACGCCTATTTTTGGGAAAAAAATTGTTTCATGAATTAAAAAAATTTAAAAACAGTAAAGTTAGCCCAATTTTTTTGTAAAATATGAAATATGATGTTACACCGAGTAAATAGATACCTAACATGTCACGCTTTAAAATTGCGCACACTCATGGAATGGCGCCAAACTTCGGTACTTAAAAATCTCCATAGGCAACGATTTGAAATTTTTTACAGGTTACCAGTTTAGATTTACAGAGGAGATCTAGTGCTAGAATTGTTGCTGGCACTCTAACGCACGCGGCGATACCTCACATATGTGGTTTAAACGGCGTTTACATATGTCGGCGGGACTTGCGTGTGCGTTCGCTTCTGCGCGCAAGCTACCGGGGACAGGGGCGTTAAAAAAATTTATTTTTATTTCTTTTTTTTTTTTATATATTTATTTCTTTTTTTACACTTTTTTTTTTATTTTTTTATTTTTTTTTATCACTTTTATTCCTATTACAAGGAATGTAAACATCCCTTGTAATAGGAATGTGTCAATAAGACCCCACATCTCTCCTCCAGGCTGGAAAGCATGAAATCGGTGAAAAAAAATTCACCGATCTCATGCTTGTGGTTGCTTAGCAGCCGCAATCGCGGCTTTGTTTACTTACGGGGACCCGGGCGTGACGTCATCACATCGCGCCCGGGTCCTCCGACGGTCATAGAGATGACTGGTGACCATCTGGTCACCAGTCATCTCTATGCTTCCTGCGAGCGCCGGACGATTCGTTCTCCGGGCCCCCGATGGCACGGGAGAGCCCGGAGAAGCACCGGATGGCGGCGGGAGGGGGGGGGATGTCCCCTCCCGCCGCCTGTAAGAACGATCTAGCGGCGGAACCGCCGCTATGATCATTCTTACGTTGTGCAGAATCGCCGGCAGTTTAGAAGGATATCTGAATGATGCCTCTAGCTGCAGGCATCATTCAGATAACCACCCGGAAAGCCCAGGACGTCACATGACGTCCACTCTGAACGGCAGAAGTTCTTTGTGGACGTCATTTTACTATGGGCCGGTAGGGAAGTGGTTAACAGAATATTCCATAAAATAAAATGTTTTAATATATTATTATAATAATATATATATATATATATATATATTATATATATATATATACATACATATACACACATACATACACGTATATACAATTCTTCTTCATATATATATATATACATATATACATACACACACACACACACACACACACACACACATATATATATATATATATATATATTTATTTATTATGGTGGTGAGACTCTGTGCGACCTTAAAGATTGCTGGTTTACGCCATATTTTGGAGAGAAAGACGCACTAATTGCACAGCTGTGTGTTCAGCCATTTAGTTCTGATCTGACATGGCTCAGAGCCCCACCCCACATACAGGAAGTCTGTTTCTGGGAGTCAGGTGGACTCCCATCTCTCTGAGAGGAGTCAGAGACGCTGCATGGGTGCAGCTAGAGTATGCATGTCTGCAGGAGGCAGATGTCATTGGTGATTAACCACTTAACACCCACCCGCCGTCAAATGACGGCGGGCGGAATGCTCTATTGTTCTGACAGGACGTCATATGACGTCCTGTAATTTAAAGCCGATAGGGGCGTGCGCACCTGTCGCGTCACTGGGAACACAATGCGCGTGCCCGGCGGCCACGATGGCCGCCGGGCACCCACGATTGCCCAGCAACTGAGAAGGGAAGTGGAGCTCTGTGTGTAAACACAGAGCTCCACGTCCTGTCAGGGAGAGGAGACCGATGCGGTGTCCCTTGTACATAGGGACACAGATCGGTCACCTCCCCCAGTCACCCCCCTCCCCCTACATTTAGAACACTCGCTAGGCTACACATTTACCCCTTCCCCGCCCCCTAGTGGTTAACCCCTTCCCTGCCAGTCACATTTATACAGTAATCAATGCATAGTTATAGCACTGTTCACTGTATAAATGTGAATGGTCCCAAAAATGTGTCAAAGTGTCCGATGTGTCCGCTATAATGTAGCAGTCCCGAAAAAAAAAAAAAAAAAAAAAAAAAAAACGCAGATCGCTTCCATTCTTAGTAAAAAAAAAAAAATCATTTTGTCCCCAATTTTGTAGGCAATATAACATTTGCGCAAACCAAACTATACGCTTATTGCGATTTTTTTTTAATCAAAAATATGTAGAAGAATACGTACTGGCCTAAACTGAGAAAAAAAAAAAATAAAAAAAAAAAAAAATGGGATATTTATTATAGCAAAAAGTAAAAAATATTGTGATTTTTTTTCTAAATTGACGCTCTTTTTTTGTTTATAGCCTAAAAAAATAAAAAAAACGCACAGGCGATCAAATACCACCAAAAGAAAACTCTATTTGTGGGAAAAAAAGGACGTAAATTTTGTTTTGGAGCCACGTCGCACGACCGCACAATTGTTGGTTATAGCGACGCAGTGCTGGAAGCTAAAATTTCGTCTCGGCAGGAAGGGGGTGTATGTGCACTGTAGGCAAGTGATTAGGCAGCAAGGCGCTGGCCAGGAGTAAGCTTATCTCTAGGAAACTCTGGGCCAGATTCACAACGGAGTTACGACGGCGTATCTCCAGATACGCCGTCGTAACTCCGAGTTGCGGGGTCGTATCTATGCGACCGATTCATAGAATCAGTTACACATAGATTTCCCTAAGATCCGACCGTCGTAAGTGTCTTACACCGTCGTATCTTAGGCTGCATATTTACGCTGGCCGCTAGGTGGCACTTCCGTATATTTCCGCAAGGAATATGCAAATTAGGTAGTTACGCCGATTCAGAAACGTACGTCCGGCGCATTTTTTTTACGTCGTTTACGTTGGGCTTTTTCCGGCGTAAAGTTACCTCTGCTATATGAGGCGTATCCTATGTTAAGTATGGACGTCGTTCCCGCGTCGAATTTTGAATTATGTTACGTCGTTCCCGTAAGTCGTTCGCGAATAGGGCTGTACGTAAGTTCCGTTCAGGTCTAAAGCATTGACGAGTTGCGGCGTAATTTCGAGCATGCGCACTGGGATTCTTTCACGAACGGCGCATGCGCCGTTCATAAAAAAGTCAAATACGTGGGGTCACACTAAATTTGAATAAAACATGCCCACATCATCCACATTTGAATTAGGCGGGCTTACGCCGGACCACATACGTTATGCCGCCGTAACATAGGGCGCAAGTTCTTTCCGAATACGGAACTTGGGCTCTAATTTACGGCGGTGTAACGTATCTGAGATACGTTACGCCCCGCGGATAGATACACCAATGTATCTGAATCCGGCCCTCTATTTGTTCTGAGGAACAGAACTTAGGCCAGGGCTACAGACCTGAAACAGACGGATGGCAAGAATGAAAGCCAGGAGGCTAAAGTGTTGAGTATGCAAGATACAGTAATGGTGGAACCCCCTGCGAGGGCTACGGATGTATTTGTGAACTTTTTGTGCTTTTAAATAAAAGTGGGCTACCAGGCCCCTAAAAACTCAGTTCTGGACTGGTGTACTCACTAAAAAATGCATCTACCGCTGGAGTCTGATCACCCCAATCTTTATATATATATATATATATATATATATATATATATATATATATATATATATATATATATATATATATATATATATATATATATATATATATATATATATATATATATATATACACACACACATACACATATACACACACACACACACATAAAATGTGGGGTCTGCTTTATTATACACTAAGTGGCCACTTTGATAGGTATACCTTTTCAATTGCTTGGTAACACAAATTGGTAATCAGCCAATCACATGGCAGCAGCTCAATGCATTTAGGCTACTTGCTGAAGCTCAAACAGAGCATCAGAATGGGGAAGAAAGGGGATTTAAGTGACTTTGAACATGGCATGGTTGTTGGTGTCAGACAGGCTAGTCTGAGCATTTCAAAAACTGCTGATCTACTGGGATTTTTACACACAACCATCTCTAGGGTTTACAGAGAATGGTCCAAAAAAGAGAAGATATCCAGTGAGTGGCAGTTGTGTGGAGGAAAATGCCTTGTTGATGTCAAAGGAGAATGGACAGACTGGTTTGAGATGATAAGAAGGCAACAGTAACGTATATAACCACTCGTTGCAACCAAGATATGCAGAATACCATCTCTGAACTCACAACACATCGAACCTTGAAGCAGATGGGCTACAGCAGCAGAAGACCACAGAGGGTGGCACTCCTGTCAGCTAAGAACAGGAAATTGCGGCTTCAATTCCCACAGGCTCACCAAAATTGGAGTATAATAATAGAAGATTGAAAAAACTTTTGGTCTCGATTTTAGCTGCGAAATTTAGATGGTAGGGTCAGAATTTGGTGTAAACATAAAAGCATGGATGCATCCTGCTCTGTATCAATGGTTCAGGTTGGTGGTATAATGGTGTGGGGGATATTTTCTTGGCACACTTTGGGCCCCTTAGTACCAATTGAGAATCATTTCAAGGCCATGGCATACCTGAGTATTGTTACTGACCATGTCCATCCCTTTATGACTACAGTGTACCCATCTTCTGATGGCTCCTTCCAGCAGGATAATACACCATGTCACAAAGCTCAAATCATCTCACCACTGGTTTCTTGAACAGGATAATGAGATCACTGTACCCCAATGGCCTCCACAGTCACCAGATCTCCATCCAATGGAGCCCCTTTGGGATTTGATGGAACAGGAGATTTGCATCATGGATGTGAAGCCGACAAATCTGCAGCAACTGTGTGATGCCATCATGTCAATATGGACCAAAATCTCTGAAGAATGTTTCCAACACCTTGTCGAATTTATGCCACGAAAAAATTAAGGCAATTCTGAAGGCAAAAGTGGGTCCAACCCGTTACTAGCAAAGTGTACCTAATAACGTGGCCAGTGAGTATTTTATATACATTAAACGGTGACGTTTGATGGACAGTGAGCAACCTAGAGGTTTGCGTCAGCAAGGCTACAGACTCCAGTGTTAAAGAAGCCAGCTGCATTATAAAAGATATATACTGCCAAACCTCCAGCTGCAGCAGGAACACATACTACTACTGCTGCTAAATCTGAACACTTTCTGCTCAGGACTTGTGGTTGTTAGGGAGCTAGCACCTACAGTCATTTATTGTTAAAGAGGGCCTCCAGATTCCAATAGGCTTACTGCCTGCAGACCCCCACAACCACTGGGCCAGAGTTATGGGCAAGAGGCACTTGTCCTCATCAACATGTCTTGATTATTAGGGAAGGGCAATGGAAACTGATATTTCACACATCTGACAAACATTGTGGGAATTTGTGGCTTTCGTATAAATGAGACATTTTCAAAGTATTTTTTTTTATACATCGACCCCAAACTGTTCTCTGTGTGTTACTGAAAATAAAATGTACAGTGCCTTGCAAAAGTATTCAGCCCCCTTGGCTTTTTACCCATTTTGTTACATTACAGCTTTTAGTTCAAATGTTTTTTTAATCTGAATTATATGTGATGGATCAGAACACAATAGTCTGAGTTGGAGAAGTAAAATTTGAAAAATATATACATAAAACTATTTCTCAGAAATAAAAAGACCTGATAACTTGCATGTGCCTATGTATTCATCCCCTGTGTTATGAAGCCACTAAAAAGCTCTGGTGCAACCAATTACCTTCAGAAGTCACATAATTAGATTGCACACAGGTCATTTCACTAAGTGTCACATGATCTGTCATTACATATACACACCCTTTTGAAAGGCCCAGAGGCTGCAACACCTAAGCAAGAGGCACCACTAACCAAACACTGCCATGAAGACCAAGGAACTCTCCAAATAAGTAAGGGGCAATGTTGTTGAGAAGTACAAGTCAGGGTTAGGTTATAAAAAAAAAATATCCAAATCTTTGATGATCCCTAGGAGCACCATCAAATCCATCATAACCAAATGGAAAGAACGTGGCACAACAGCAAACCTGCCAAGAGACAGCTGCACACCAAAACTCATGGACCGGGCAAGAAGGGCATTAATCGGAGACCTAAGGTAACCCTGGAGGAGCTGCAAAGTTCCATAGCAGAGACTGGAGTATCTGTACATAGGACGACAATAAGCCGTACGCTCCGTAAAGTTAGGCTTTATGGCAGAGTGGCCAGAAGAAAGCCACTACTTTCAGCAAAAAACAAAAATTGCATGTTTTGAGTTTGCGAAAAAGCACATGGGAGACTCCCAAAATATATGGAGAAAGGTACTCTGGTCTGACGAGCCTAAAATTTAACTTTTTGGTCAAAGAAAACGCTATGTCTGGCGCAAACCCAACACATCACATCACCCAAAGAACACCACATGGTGGTGGCAGCATCAAGCTGTGGGGATGTTTTTCAGCAGTCGGGACTAGGAAACTGGTCAGAGTTGAGGGAAAGATGGATAGTGCCAAATACAGGGATATTCTTGAGCAAAACCTGTACCACTCTGTGTGTGATCTGAGGCTGGGATGGGGGTTCACCTTCCAGCAGGACAATGACCCCAAACACACTGCTAAAGCAACACTTGCGTGGTTTAAGGGAAAACATGTAAATGTGTTGGAATGGCCTAGTCAAAGCCCAGACCTCAATACAATAGAAAATATGTGGTCTGACTTAAAGATTGCAGTTCACAACCGCAAACCATCCAACTTGAAAGAGCTAGAACAGTTTTGCAAGGAGGAATGGGCAAAAATCCCAGTGGTAAGATTTGGCAAGCTCATAGAGACTTATCCAAAAAAACATCTTCAAAGTTGAGGGGATATTCTGTAAATTAAATAATGCAAATCCTCAAACAATCCATGTTAATTCCAGGTTGTGAGGCAACAAAACACGAAAATAGGCCATGGGGGTGAATACTTTTGCAAGGCACTGTACATATATAGGAAAAATGCGTCTTCACCACCTTCATGTAAATTGTCCCCCATTCTGATAAACTGCTATTAATCAAACATGTTCATTACCTCTGCAGCCTGCTGAGTGGCTGTAAGTTGGTGACACTCCTTCTCCAAAAACTCAAGCTTTTCCAATTTATCCTGTATATTTCCTTGTTGAAGAAAGGTCTAGAGGCAATAGAGAAAAGGGCTTTAGACAGAAACTAGCTACATAGGGCACTCGCTGGCCTAAGTGTAGGATACATTTATGACAGTTTCAATTAGACTTGTGGAGCCTTGCAAACTATAGCTTAAAGTGATGGTAAATGCAGTTTCTTTATGTTTTTCCTACAGGTAGGTCTATCAGCCATCCATTGTGTAGATGGAGGAAAATGGTGTTGTAAGGCCAGTTCACACCACAGGAACAAAGTCCAAATGCGTTTCTGCATGCACATTTTTAATGCGTTTTTGATGCCTTTCAGTGATTAATTTGTGTTCCATTGCATTTCTTTCCTCCGTTTTTTTTATGCATTTGGCCACATTACAGTGCAGTTCTTTGCAGAAATGCAGCATGTTCTACTTCGGTTGACTGTACTGGAATGCACTGCAATAGTGTAAACTTTGCTATTGATATCCATGTAACCATGAGTCTTTCATGAAGAAATATAAATTAACTGGACTTAAGCCGACCAAAGACTGATCGAAAATTTGGCCACCCATCTTGTTTGTATGAATGGATGAATCTGTTGATTTGTTTTTTTCATTTAGCTGTCTGAATGAAAAATAAATGAATAAACCAACCTGTCAATGGCTAGCTATATATCTGGCCTGCCTGATCACTGAACCAACCTCAGGCTGTGTCTGCAAGTGGAAAACAAGTGGGCACATGGCTTATAGAGAAAACAGTCCTGCACTAGTTTATAGATGTGCATTGCTGAAGGCTGTTAACACTGCACACAACCGTGCCATTGCGGTGGTTTGAAGGTACTTGGCTATGGTCTGCCTGATGATACTTGCTTGCTGTCATCTTTCTAATGATCTACCACCAAAGTCTAGTGGGAAAAAAATAGCATTTCTGGGTATGACAAATTGTTACTGAAGTCAGTGTGATGAAACAATTACATTTTCAGAAAGCTGATAATAGCATAGTGATTTTAGTGGTGTCTGGTAGCAGATGGGGCACTGCAAAGCTAAGAGCAGGCACTTTATAGCATTTTTAAAAAGCAGCTTCTGACATCAGATCATGATGATTATACATATAAATGTTAAGACCTGTAATAAACTTTTAGTTGGCATATAGTAGAAAGTACCTGCTGCTCGAGCACTGTATTCTTTTCCATTTCAGCATTGTGAACCATCTTTCTCATATAGTCAAGCTGCTTCTCAAGAAGCGAGCAGCGCTGCTCTGCTGAATTCAGCTGAGTAACTACATCTATTGCAAATCAAAAGAAAAAGACAACAAATAACTAAAACAAGACAAACTCAATTTATTAGCTTATTGCGGTTTAAGAAAATATACCGGTACTCCTATTGGCAGTGCAGACCAAAGACATAAGAGATGCAACATCAATGATCACCTGGCTTAAAGCGGACCATCATTATCAAGTACATTATTATCAGGAACTTACTTTTTTGTTCTGGCTGGGTTTCCTGCAAAGATCACGTGGTCTTTGGCTAGTAATCATTACTGCAGAAAGTTTAGTGATTTCAGTCAGTAATGAGATCGATTTTTAAAAAAGCTGTCTCTGTGCAAATAGATCTAATATAAGCTACATTATGGAAGCAAGGTTTTCAATATATATAGTTCAGATATTCCATGATTCTTCAGCAACTACAATGGGTTAAACCCAGGCGCACTTCCTTCTATAGCCAAATGGGGGGGGGGGGGGGGGGGGTTGCTCAAAACTGGAACAGACAGAATCAGCTTTCCATGGCAACCAGTTTCTTTTTTCAGCTTGTTCAGGTAAGCGTTAAAAAAAAAAAATGAAAGATATAAACCGATTGGTTACCATGCACAGCTTCTAGTTTCTCCAGGCTTAGTAAATTTCCTCCAATGGGTTCAAAAAATGAACATTATAATGGATACGGGGACATTAGTGGCTGGAGGATAATTACACAGACCATTTTCATCAAACCTGGGATTTAGAGATATTGTTAAAATCATCTCCAAGTTTATGGGCTTACTTGACTTTCTTACTAAATAAAAACTTTTGTGTTCCCTTCCCTTTTGCTCCCTTACCTGCAAGTGGTTATACCAGGATCATGGCTGCAGCTGTATTTTTTATTTTTATTTTCTTAGATGGCATTCGGCTTTTCAGTCGCGCACATAGTACCGGCACGCACATGTAAATGGTGCTGAGAACGTCACATTGAGATAATTCTAGTGTCACAGCTCACATTCAACTCTAAACTGATAACTTGTAAAGGCTTTTAAAGCGTCACCTATAGACAGCTTTAGGTACCGTAGATTTTCGCAATTTACAGGCATGTACAATTTTAAATCTTGACAGGTTCGGTATCTATTTACTCGATGCAACATCATATTTTACCAAAAAGAGAAGAAGCGAGAAGAGAAGATAGAAGAGAGAAGAGATCGATTCCCAACAGTGTTCATATTCAAATCTGAATAATAAAAGGTGGTCAACATTATTGCTGAACTGAACATCAGAACAAGGACATCAAAAAATTACCACATGACAATGCAATCACGCTCATTCTATTGCACTCTGCCTGTGAAAATAACCAACTGTTGGATAGGTTAGTCATATACTACGTTTACACAGACGAATTGCTGGCAAATTATGTGTGATAACTGATCCACTAAGGGTATCCAAGGCTGCATTTTAAACCCTCTTTTTCTTGGCATGTTTTTGGCATACAATGGGTAACTAGAGCAGCGTTCACCAAACTGCATCTGGATGCTGCCTTTTGGCCCTCTTCATCTGGTCCTTGGGGCATCTTACAGAATTTTCTAGCCAGTCTCCAGACCTCAATTCCATAGAGAAGGGAGCTAAAGGTTCGAGTTACCAAACGTCAGCTTCGAAACCTTAATGACTTGGAGAGGATCTGGTGAGTGGAACAAAAACCCACCGGAGATGTGTGCAAACCTGGTCACCAACTACAAGAAACGTCTGACTCCTGTGATTGCCAACAAGGGTTTTGCCACCAAGTACCAAGTCATGTTTTGCGAAGGAGTCAAACTTATTTCTGGGGATGCACCGAAATTTCAGCGGCATGCAACATTTCGCCCAAAAACTGTGTTTTCGGCATATTGGCAAAAGGAAAAAATGGCAATAAATGCGCATGCGCAGAAGCTGTGGCCACGCCGCCGCCCACTGCGGAGTGTCATCCTGGTGGTTCAAGGTCCTGTCCTCTCCTTTCTCCTCTCCTTGCAGAGCGGCAAACTCCTTGTACAATCTCTTGTAGCATGTCCTCAGTCTCTAAACATATCTTGTATCAGGTCCCCAGTCTAACCATCTCTTATATCAGCAGACTTGGCAGTGCATGTTAGATGCAGCCTCTTACCAGTGCCTCTGGATGCAGCCTGCATGTGCCCAGATCAGTGTGGCGATCTCCCACTGTATCAGAGAGCTGAAGCTGCATTGCCCAGGCCACCACAGTAACAATGTCCTGCCTCCTGTGATAGACGGCACACTGATCCAATGCCGGGACATTGAATCAGTGTGACGAGATCACAGGAGGCGGGACATTGTTACTGCGGCCCGCGCAATTCAAATCCAGCTCCCTGACACAGCGGGAGATCGCCCCTTTGATCTGGGCACATGCGGGCTGCATCCACAGGCACTGGTGAGAGGCTCCATTTTCTTGGCACAGGCAGGCTGTATCCACGGGCACTGGTGAGAGGCTGAATCTGACAGGCACAGGCAGGCTGCATCTAACATGTACTGGCAAGGCTGCGGATACAAGAGATGGTTAGAGACTGTGGACCTGATACAAGAGATGATTAGAGACTGGGCATGATACAAGAGATGGTTAGAGACTGCATTTTTTTATAGCTTTTCTTGCACAAAGGCCCCTTTCATACTGGGGCGGGGCGGTATTGGTGGTAAAGCGGCGCTATTTTTAGCAGCGATTTACCACCATTTTTTTGCGGAAGTTTTCGGGGCGCTTTTAACCCCCGCTAGCAGCCGAAAAAGGGTAAAAAACACCCGCAAAGTGCCGCTGCAGCGGTGCTTTGGCTGCGCTGCCTATTGATTTCAATGGACAGGGGCAGTGGAGGAGTGCTACAACCCTGTAAAAACGCTTCAGTGTGAAAGGAGTCTTAATGTCCTGCCAGTGTATCGCCTCAGTGTGAAAACCCTTAGGCTTTCACACAGACTGCAGGGGAGACGTTTTTCAGGCGCTTTACAGGCGTTGTTTGTATCCCAAAAGCGCCAGAAAAACGCCCCAGTGTGAAAGGGGTCTACAAGAGCCAATAATGGGCAACAATAAATTCATATTAATTTAAATTGATTAAAAAGTCCAATAGAATACAATTCTATATATAAATATTTAAACAGAAAATATTATTTTCAGCAAAGTGCATTTTCATTTTCGGCAACCAAAAAATCCATTTGGTGCACCCCAATTTCACTCATTAAAAAGCAAAATCAACTTAGTTTTTTTAAATTCGTTTTGATGGATTTTTTTGTTATTCTGCACAGGGCAGCCCAGATCCTCCTCTTCTGGTGTCCCTCTTCACTTCTCCTGGCTCCTCCCTCCTGTCGAGTGCCGTGTTAGTAGCCTTCGTTAACTACTTGCCAACCAGCCGCCGCAGTTATACGGTGGCTGGTCGGCTCCCCTGTGCGAGAGCCCATAGCTCTACGTCGCCTCGCGAAGCGGCCACTAGGGGCGCGCGCCACCCGCTCGTCCCCGATTACGACGCGCGTGCCCGGCGGGTGCGATCACCGCCGGGCACCCGAGATCGCTCGTTACAGAGCGAAGACCGGGAGCTGTGTGTGTGTGTAAACACACAGCTCCCGGTCTTGTCAGGGGGAGAAATGCCTGACCGTCTGTTCATACAATGAATGAACAGCGATCAGTCATTTCCCCTAGTGAGTCCATGCCCCCCTACAGTTGGAACACACCCAGGGAACATACTTAACCGCTTCCCTGCCAGTGGCATTTTTATAGTAATCCAATGCATTTTTATAGCACTGATCGCTATAAAAATGACAATGGTCCCAAAAATGTGTCAAGTGTCCGTCATAATGTCGCAGTACCAGAAAAAAATAATAAGAAGAAAATCGCTGATCGCTGCCATTACTAGTAAAAAAAAATAAAAAAGCCATAAAACTACCCCCTATTTTGTAAACGCTATAACTTTTGCGCAAACCAATCAATAAACGTTATTGCGATTTTTTTTTAATGAAAAATATGTAGAAGAATACATATCGGCCTAAACTGAGGAAATTTTTTTATATATATATATATATATATATATATATATATATATATATATATATATATATATATATATATATATATATATATATATATATATATATATATATATATATATTTTTGGGGGGATATTTATTATAGCAAAAAGTAAAAAATATTCATTCTTTTCAAAATTGTCGCTCTATTTTTATTTACAGCGCAAAAACTAAAAAACCGCAGAGGTGATCAAATACCACCAAAAGAAAGCTCTATTTGTGGGGAAAAAAAGGACGCCAATTTTGTTTGGGAGCCACGTCGCACGTCCGCGCAATTGTCAGTTAAAGCGACGCAGTGCCGAATCGCAAAAAGTGCTCTGGTCTTTGACCAGCAATATGGTCCTGGGGTTAAGTGGTTAATCTAATATTTATCAATTAAAATTACTAACATATGTATGAATGAGTTGGGTCTTTATAGTATGATTGAGTTATATATATTTATCTCTTCTAGATTTGGAAAATTAAGAAATAAGATTTTACAGTCTGTGCTTTCCTTTAGAGAGTTTACATATGTCACTAATTAGACTTGAACTGGTTCCCCCCCCCCCCCCCCCCCATCGCAAATAAGGCTTCACATTTAAGAATGTATACATATTGATTTATGTAACAATGTAATTTGATTTAGATGACAAAGTTATAAGTTATTTTGTATAAGGTAATTGGTTATACACATGGCTCTTGTCCATCCCCCAGGAATGCCAATGCATAGAGACGGAGTTTAGTTTTCTAGTCAAACCCCCGCCATCATTAACTGTGAATGGAGGAGGATTGAAAGTTTGCTCAATACATTTTTCACTAGAATTTTGTAGAACTACAAGAACTTTAAATCAGACCATTTTAGGAGAAAGTGGGGGCTGAATTTAGGAGAATAAGGAGATGAACAAAGCTTTTTAGAGTCAGACTTGCACACACAAAGGAAGCTGCTTTTAGCTGCAGACTTACAGTCTTACAGACACACATCTGATTATATACACAACCTTCATTTCAAGAATATAACTACTTTTTACATTCTGTATTTTAATGTTGCTCTTGTAATCTTATGCAATTTTTTTTAATTAAATCCAGTTTTGAGCTTTTATATAAGAACTTTTCTCATCAATATAAAGTTTACAGAATATCCTTATATTTAACATGCCCCCACAGCAACCAGCTTGCCATGGGGGCACCCAAGCCGAGATTTTGTGTCCATTCACACACAAAGCCCTGGTTTGGCCCACCCCAATCTCCTGATTGGCTAACTGACTTTGATTGACCGCAGCGAGAGCCACCGCTCCTGTGTCTCAGCCAATCAGGAAGGAAGGTCACGGATGGCCGAGGCACTCGTGGACATAGCTGGATCGAGATGGGGCTCAGGTATTCGGGGGGCTGGGGTGTCTGCTGCACACAGAAAGCTTTTGATCTTAAAAGGGGTTGTAAACCCTTGTGTTTTTTTCACCTTAATGCATCCTATGCATTAAGGTGAATAAAAAAAATGACCGGCCCTCTAGTTGTCTCGGCTCTTGATTTGATAGATTGATAGCAGCTCAAACATTGGCTCCCACTGCTGTCAATCAAATCCAATGACGTGGTGCCAGGAGACATGTACACAGATGCAGGACTCGGGAGCGTGCCCGCATGGGTTGGGTGTCCACCTTAGGAAAGCCTTGTCCAGCGTGGACACTTGATGCGGGTGAGGAGCTACCAGCGCCGCCAGGGGCCCCCAAATGCGAGGATTGGGGCCACTCTGTGCAAAACTGCACAGTGAAGGCAAGTATGACATGTTTATTATTTAAACAAAAAGAAGAGGGTTTACAATCCCTTTAATGCATAGAATACATTAAGATAAAAAAAAACCTTCTGCCTTTAAAACTCCTTTGGTGAACCAAGGTCAATGTGTCATTCTAGCATTTCAGTCCAGGAAGTAGATGTTGACACTAGATCACATCTGTCAAACACAATGCCCTCTGGGCCATTTCATGTGGCTCTTGAATTTATATTGCAGCTGTGGCACTCCATCTCTGCCCTCAGCTTTTCTCAGCAGTCGGCAGCAAAGCAGCCTCTCTGTGCAGCCTCAGCACCCCCTCATCTCTGCCCCCAGCTTGTCTCAGCAGTCGGCAGCAAAGAGGAGGATAGAACTCCTCTCACAGATCCTGAGCCTCTCTGTGCAGCCTCAGCACCCCCTCATCTCAATCTCTCCTGGTCTTAATCACACAGGTAGTTGACTCCAGCCCTACTCTGCTCTTCCTCCAGATCCTGCACTTTCAGGTTCCCAGCTGCTTCCTGGCAGCAGCACCAAGGGTATGCACAGTGATATAAAAGGAGGGTGGTGGGGCTCTTGACATTAATGCAAAGGGGGCTGCTCTGGACATCTGCTTATAATTATTTTGAGGATAATACAATTCTATGCCAGTTGAAAAAGAGGGTTGCACACCGCTGGTATCGTCTACGAGAAATGTTACTGGAAACTGCTCAAAACAGAACACAATGGCAAAAGCATGCTCTGTCTATGCAGTCTCCAATAAAGTTTCTTGTGATTGATACCAGCAGTACGTGACCCTTCATTTCTGACCTGCAACATCTGCTACAGAAGTGTGAATAAGCTCTGTGCTGGTCTGCACCTGCCCCTCACAGCTCAAGTTATTACTAAAACCAGTAATAATGCACAAGCATTTATGTATTATGATAAAGAGTAGTTACAGTTATAAAGTCTCACAGATACAACCGGCCATTTGAGGGCAACCATAATGCTGATGTAGCCCACTATGAAACAGAGTTTGATAACCCTGCCCTAGATGATACCTGAACAAAAACGAGTCCCTTCTGGGAAGAAAAGCAGTGGAATACATAGTCAGGGGGAGTGCTATGATCTCTCGTGGACGTAATAATACTTATAAATATACACTTACACATTACAATAACTTTATGTGAAAAATACATTCGATGCTATGCTATGCATTGTTTCTGCTTTTATACAGAAATCCGAAATAAAGCGCAGGTAGAAGGATTACCATTATTACCATTTTTCTGCCGTGCAGCTTCACGCTGAGCAGCCTCACTCTTTTCTTTTTCAGACAAAGCTTTCTTGTGTTCATTGTTCTCCACGGACAAGCTTGTTAAACAGTTCTGTGCTTTAAACTTATCCAGTTCTAACCGGGAAATCTTCTCTTGAAGAGTTTTTAGAGCCGACACCAAAGCTGTTGTGAACGATAGGTCACAAAGTTCATATAAATCTGATATCATTAAAACACGAGTGAAGAAAAGAGCAAATCTTAAAGCACACCTAACACAAACCAACACATTACATGTACTATAAGGCCTCATTCACATTCTGAACTTGCGTAATTAAAGCGGGGGTTCACCCTGTTAAAAAAAAAAATGTTTTTTTTTATTAGACCATTACATTCGGCATCGTAGCGCGAGCTACGGTATGCCGGTCTTACATTTTTTATCCCCGTACTCACTGTGCTATCGATGATTGAAGAATCCGGGGAATGGGCGTTCCTATGGTGAGAGAAGGTGATTGACGGCCGGCCCTGGCACGTCACGCTTCTCCGGAAATAGCCGAAATAGGCTTGGCTATTCACGGCGCCTGCGCATAGCCTGTGCGCAGGCGCCGTGAATAGCCGAGACCTACTCCGGCTGTCTTCGGGGAGCGTGACGTGCCAGAGCCGGCCGTCAATCATCCTCCCTCTCCATAGGCACGCCCATTCCCCGCGGGAGTCGGATTCTTCAATGAGCGATAGCACAGTGAGTACGGGGATTAAAAATTTAAGACCGGCATACCGTAGCTCGCGCTACGATGCCGAATGTAATGGTCTAATGATGTGAAGGAGGGTGAACCACCGCTTTAAGCATTTAATCTGGCCATAGATTTTTGCGATTTTCTTTCCAGCAACCACACTGACTGAGTTGATGGAGGAATTCCTCCCCTAGAGTTTAAGGGCCAGATTCTCGTACATCCGCGTATCTTTGCGCGGGCGTAACGTATCCGATTTACGGTACGCCTCCACAACTTAGATGGGCAAGTGCTGTATTCTCAAAGCACTTGCTCCGTAAGTTGCGGCGGCGTATAGTAAATCGGCCGGCGTAAGCCCGCTTAATTCAAATATGGAACAGGGGGGCGCGTTTTATGTAAAATATCCATGACCCAATGTGATTGACGTTTTTCACGAACGGCGCATGCGCCGTCCGTGGACATATCCCAGTGTGCATTGCTCCAAATATGCCGCAAGGATGTATTAGTTTTGATGTGAACGTAAATTACGTCCAGCCCAATTCACAGACGACTTACGCAAACGACGTAAAATATTAAAAATTTGACGCGTGAACGACGTCCATACTTAACATTGGTACGCCACCATATAGCAGGGGTAACTTTTACGCCGGGAAAAGCCCAACGTAAACGGCGTATCTGTACTGCGTGGGCCGGGCGTACGTTCGTGAATTCGCGTATCTAGCTGATTTACATATTTCTAGGCGTAAATCAGCATACACGCGGCGGCCAGCGTAAATAAGCAGTTACGATCCGACGGCGTAAGAGACTTACGCCGGTCGGATCTAATAGAAATCTATGCGTAACAGATTCTATGAATCAGGCGCATAGATACGACGGCACAACTCAGATACGACGGCGTATCTGGAGGTACGACGTCGTATCTCCTTTGTGAATCTGGGCCTAAGTGTTCTCCCAGCGGGGGGAGCCATCCTGGCCAGAAAAACACCTCTGGCAATAATTGCATAAGAACTGCAACAGCCTGGTTGTACCCAAGTTGATTGATCGATCAACTCCAGTACAAACAGCCTATGGCTGTCTTTAGAGAACATTTCTAAACATACATAAATAGAGTTCAGCATCTTATATATAATCTGCCATTTTTACGATTTCCATATGAGTAATGAATGCAACCTTGAGTGACAGCTTGCTATGGTAAAAAGATGTACAACTGGCCATGTCCAGCAATCGAAGTGATGACAGGTAAATTACAGAACAAGCTACATCTCCTTAAATTTTGAAATTTTTTATTGAAGGGAGTCAACTAAACTAAGGATGGCTTCACAACCTGCTCTTTTTTATATGTGGGCTACCTGTGCTTTCCCATAGGCTTCTTTTATGTCCTGTGGTTTTTGTGTTTTCAGAAAGCGCATCAAAACCACGGGACATAAGTATTGAGTGGTATAAGAAAAGCTACCTCCTGCCCTGCCACCCACCTTATATGATTATTTGCCTTGAATTGCTACTTACCTTTGCTATTAGGAACTTCTAGAACACTGTAAGTGGGAGAATTTGGATCCTTCACAGTTGAAGATGAATGTTTTCTTGATGAAGATCTAGATTCAAAAAGGTCAGAAAGTGCTTTGCTGGCAGGAGGATGATAAAAACTGGGCAAGTAACTGTCCTTTAACACGGAATCCATTTTAAAAGCCTGCAAACAAAAATTATAAACATCAACTCTTAAATATATATTGGGAACATCATATACTACTCTAAATCCTGGGGGGTTCCACTACCCCACCCTATCATTTAAGCACACGCACGGACCTCACATGTAACAGAGACCTGCTCCCCACTGCCAGTTTGCTTACCATACCAGGCATTATCAGAAGACCGTATAGGGGTCTAATAAACAGGAGAGTAGCGGAACCCCTATTGTTTTTGTTTCAAACAAACTTAATAGTAAGTTTAGACATGTAAAGTGTGAACTATATTACCTGCTAAAAAACATTTTAGAGTGCAGTTCCACTTTTTTTTTTTTAGTTTTTAAAAGTCAGCAGCTACAAAGACACTCACCTGTCCCACGGTCCGGCGATGTGGCCGCACAAAGCCCCTCCTCTCCACAGTGCTGCCATAGCAACTGTGGGCACCCGGCTGTGACAGCTTGTGGCTTCACGACCGGGCACGCACAGCACATGTTGCGCTGCGCTCTGCTAGTGAACAGGCAATCTTCTGGGACCTGTGACATGTCCCAGAAGATTGCAGAGAGGGAGTGGCTGCCTAGGGGGAGAGAAGTTCCTGCCTAGGTGGCTAAGAGATGGAAGCAGGAAGTGGGACAGGAAGTCTCTCTCAAAACAAGGTACCCCCCCCCCAAATAAATGACATGCCAAAAGTGGCATGTAAAAGAACGAAAAGTACTTAAAGGGGTTGTAAAGGTTAGTTTTTTATTTTCTAAATAGGTTCCTTTAAGCTAGTGCATTGTTGTTTCACTTACCTTTTCCTTTTATTTCCCTTCTAAATATTTTTTTCTTTGTTTTTTGTCTGAATTTCTCACTTCCTGTTCCTCCTAAGTAAGCTGTTCTGGCTGACTATCCCCAGATCAGATGATGGTGGCAAAATTTACTGAGGAGAAACAGGAAGTGAGAAATTCAGACAAAGAAAATAAACATTTAGAAGGGAAATCGAAGGAAAATGTAAGTGAACGAACACTGCTCTAGCTTAAAGGAACCCATTTAGAAAATAAAAAACAAACCTTTACAACCCCTTTAAAGAGAAAGTTCCACGTTTGGGTGGAACTCCGCTTTAAATTCCATTCAATTCATTTTCTAAATTAAAAAACACCAACGTCCTAACTATTTACAACTACAACTAAGGCAATGGGGTTTAACCTCCCTGGCGGTATCCCCGAGCGTGACTCGGGGTGGGTTTTTCTTGCTGCGATCGGTATCCCCGAGTCACGCTCGGGGTAGACATGCAGAGCCTGCAGCGTGCGCTGGCTTACCTTCTCCTGGATCCAGCGATGTCACCACGCTGTGTGAGCGAGCGGGACCTCGCTCGATTCACACAGCGTCCTCCTGTGCCGCCGATCTCCGTTCCCTGCGACGTTACGACGCACGGGAGCGGAGATCGGCGCCAAATTCAAAAAAGTAAACAAACACCTTGCATACAGTATACTGTAATCTTATAGATTACAGTACTGTATGTAAAAAAAACACTCCCCCCTTGTCCCTAGTGGTCTGCCCAGTGCCCTACATGTCATTTTATATAATAAAAACCTTTCTTTCTGCCTGAAAACTGTAGATTGTCCATAGCAACCAAAAGTGTCTTTTTATGTCAAAAATGGTTTTAGATCAGCTAGAAAACAGCGATAATAAATTATAATCACTTGCAGAATTGTGCGATAGCGATTTGCGGGGAAATTCGTCATAAAAAAAAAAATAATGACAGCAACAATTCTGCAACTGAAAAAATTTCAGTGATTTTGATTTGATTACATTATTGAATAATTTTTATTTTAATTATATTATTACTTGCTATAATTATTTATAATTATTTATTATATTATAATTTAAAGTTTTGTTTTTAAAAAAATGTCATACCCGGGATGCCTATTAGATTCTTGTTTGGTCAGATTTAAGTGAGTTATTCCTAAAAATCACAGGCCTACAGTATAAAACACCAAATTTCCTTGCAAATAATTGTACCGCTTTCAGCATGTTTTTTCAGACAGAATCATACCGCCAGGGAGGTTAATCAGAGCAGCATTTCAATGGGGAAGCGACTGTAGATCACCAATTAAGTTATATTTCTGCTTTCTCCTCCAATCAACAAGCTATTTTATACCGAAGACTAGTATAAAAGAAATACAACCCCAATAAATTGGGACACTGTGTAAAAATCTACATAAAAACAGAATGCAGTGCTTTGTAAAATCTCATAAACCCATATTTAATTCACAATAGAAAATAGAGAACATATTAAAATGTTTAAACTGAGAAAATGTAGAATTTTTTAATAAAAAGTAAGATCATTTTGAAACTGGTAGCAGCAAAATGTCTTTTCTTGGGTCAGGGCAACAAAAAGCTGGCAAAGTAAGTGGTACTAACAAGGAAGAGCTGGAAGAACATTTTGCAGCCAATTAGGTTAATTGGCAACAGGTCAGTAACATGATTGTCAGAGTGTCTCAGTAAAGATGGACAGAGGTTCACCAATCTGTGAAAAGCGGCATCTAAAAATTGTCAAACTATTTCAGAATGACAGGAAGAAGGGGCAGTTCTAGCCCCCCTTTTCCTCATGGGAGAGTGACGGGGCATTTTCAGGTCTCCCCTGGGGGTTTTCTTTCTAGGTCTCCTCTGAGGTATTTGGGTTCTTGGCCTTTTGGTGACCTTTCCTGGGGTCGGAGTAGAAAACCTGGGAAAGGTCAGTTCAAACTGGCTCACTTGGCCTTTAAGTGACCTCTCCTGGGGCATTTTTGGCAGGCTTCTTGGCCTTTGGGGTGACCTTTCCTGGGCGCTGGATAGAAAGCCTGGGAAAGGTCAGTTCAAACCGGTCAGAACCAGCAAGTTTTCAGCCCGTTTGGGCTATTTAAAGCGGGTTCCGTCAGCCCAGGCTCATTCACCTCAGAAGACTTAGGAGCTGTGGTGTCCCGTCCCCCCCCCCCCCCCCATCTTTTTTTTATTACATCTTTGTCGCGGTTGTTTCTTATGTGGTGGTGTCACCTTTGCCTTAATTTAAAAAAAAAAAAATATTTCAACAGCAAAGGGGGACTAGCTTTGTATTTTATATTTATTTACTTTATATATTTATGAAGAAAATATGATTATTTAATTCTAGCTGGGTAGTGTGTTGGCAGCCTGAGCCGTAGTGGCTAGGTTAGCTTTAATGCTTAATTTTTATGCTTATTTATTCTTGTATTTTGTTGATATTATTTATCATAATATTTTGAAACCAATATTAAATAACCCCGGCTTAACATCCAACAGTAGTCTGCTGTCTTTTATTTATTAGAGTATTAAGGGTATTTCCCGTCTGCTGTCCCATACTGTTCCCCAACGTAAAATTGCAAAGACTCATTTACCGGTACATAATATCATCAAAAGATTCAGAGAATCTGGAGAAATCATTGTGCACAAGGGACAAGGCCAAAATGCAATATTGGGTGCCCGTGATCTTTGGCCCCTCAGACGGCACTGCATTAACCACTTCCCACCCATGTGGGACATACATGCGGGTTCTCAGCAGGTGGGCTTTAATGCTGAGCCCCCACATATATGTGGCGTTATGTAAACAGTTTAAACAGCCCTGTGTGCCCTCACAGTCACTGGTGGGGACTGGGAAGCTCCTGATGTATTACTTACGATCGGAAGTTATCCGATCATGTGAGCGCTGTGCCACCATTCTTTCTTAAAATTGTATATTTTCTCAGTTTAACCCTTTTGCTGCGAGAGTGATTTTTAATTTTTTTGCATACATTTAAAAAAAAAAAAAATTTGGCCTGAAGTTTGCATAAACCCCCAAAACATTATACAGTTTCTGAAAGCAAATACCCTAGATAATAAAATAGTGGTAGTTCCAATATTTTTTATGTCATACGATATTACTGCAAAGGTCTAGAAAACATAAAAAGGTTTTGTAAGAAATACACTAAAGCAGGGGTCGGCAACCCCCGGCAAGGGTGCCAGACCTTCAGGCGGCAAGTGAGGCCAATCCTGGGGAACCCATCTCTCAAACATGAATGCCGTCCAGGTGCTGCGGCTGCATGAAGGAAAAAGTTGTGCGACTGGCTCCCGCCCACCTCTCTTTCCGCTGGCATCGGCTAAGTGCTTCAGTATCTGTGCAGGCTAGTTCCCACCCACCTCTCTTCCCGCTGGCATCAGCTTCACTATCTGTGCTGTGGGTGAGTCGGAGAACAGGATGCCTCAAGACAGACAGTGCACCTTCGGTAATCATGCATTTTTTTTCTTCCCCTTGGCAGCAGCAGTCTTGTATTCAGTCAGCCCATGCCCTTTTTATTTTTTTTGATCAGTGTGCATCTGCTGTCTGTCCCTCCTCTCCCTAAGCAGCCACACAACTGGCTCAAGCTTAAAGCGGTGGTTCACCCTCAGCGACACGATTTTACCATCGAGACAGGCATTGTAGCGCGAGCTACAGTATGCCTGTCCCGATTTTTTTACCCCCGTACTCACTGTGTACTCGTACATTATAGATTTCGGCTCCCGCGGGGAATGGGCGTGCCTATGGAGAGGGAGGATGATTGACGGCCGGCCCTGGCACGTCACTCTCCCCGAAGACAGCCGGAGTAGGTCTCGGCTCTTCACGGCGCCTGCGCACAGGCTATGCGCAGGCGCCGTGAAGAGCCAAGCCTATTTTGGCTATTTCCGGAGAAGCGTGACGCGCCAGAGCCGGCCGTCAATCATCCTCCGTCTCCATAGGCACGCCCATTCCCCGAGGGGAGTCGGTATCTTCGATGTACGAGTACACGGTGAGTACGGGGATAAAAAAATCGGGACAGGCATACTGTAGCTCGCGCTACAATGCCTGATTTTATGGTAGAAGAACATTTTTTTTTTTTTTTTGGGTTTATAGGGTGAACCCCCGCTTTAAGGGGAGACCATGTTGACTGTGGATGAAGTTTAACAGTTTTCTAAAAATATTAGGTACTACTAAAAGAAATACTTACAAAGCCATCTATAAAGTATTTCTCACAAAGCCAGTTATAAAAGGAATACTGCCTTATAGCTGGCTCTGTGAGCAATGCTTTATAACTGGCTTTTTAAAGTGGAGGTTCACACAAAAAGTGAACCTCCGCTTTTCGGATCCCTCCCCCCTTGTGTCACATTTGGCACCACTTCCGGGTTCTGACTCCCACGGGGAATCCGGCCTCGTCACGTCACCCCCCCCCCCCCGCTGTCTTCTGGGAAACACTGTTCCCAGGAGAGAGCGGGGACCAGTGATGGCGTGCCACGATCCTTGCGCATGCGCAGTAGAGAATCAGGCAGCTGCAGTATTTGTAGCTGCTGGCTTTTAAAAAAAAAATGGGTGGACCTCCGCTTTAAGTACAGCAAAGCCAGATATAAACCAATACTCCTATATTTCTGGCTCTGTGACTAATGCATTACATCTGGCTTTGCGAAAAATACTTTATATCTAGCTTTGTGAGTAACGTGTTACATCTGGCTTTGCGATTACGGTATTATATTTGGCTTTTCGAGTAATACTTTATATCTGCAGTACTTACAAAGCCAGTTATAAAGTATTTCTCACAAAGCCAAATATAATACCGTAATCACAAAGCCAGATATAATGTATTTCTCACAAAGCCAAATATAATACTGTACTCACAAAGCCAGATACAATGCAATACTCCTTTATATCTGGCTCTGTGAGTAATGCGTTACATCTGGCTTTGTGAGAAATATAATGTATTTCTCACAAAGCCAGATATAATATATTTCTCACAAAGCCAGATGTAACACATTACTCACAGAGCCAGATATAAAAGGAGTATTGCATTAGATCTGGCTTTGTGAGTACAGTATTATATCTGGCTTTGAGAGAAATACCTTATATCTGGCTTTGTGAGAAATACCGTACTTTAAATCTGGCTTTGCGATTACGGTATTATATTTGGCTTTGTGAGAAATACTTTATAACTGGCTTTGTAAGCACTGCAAAGCCAGATATAAAGTAAAAAGCAAAAACTCCTTTATTGAGAAATACTTTCTATCTGGTTTTGTGAGTACAGTATTATAACTGCCTTTTTGAGAAATGCTTTTTGTAAGTACTGTAAAGCCAGATATAAAGGTATTTCTCACAAAGCCAGTTATAATACCGTACTCACAAAGCCAGATATAAAGCAATACTCCTTTAAATCTGGCTCTGTGAGTAATGCATTATATCTGGCTTTCTGAGCAACGCTTAATAACTGGTTTTGCGAGTACCCCTTTATATCAGACATTATAAGTAATGCTTTATGACCGAATTTGCTGTAAATGACTGGCTTTGTGTGTACTATACTGCAAAGCCAGATATACATTACTCACACTTAATTGGTGCAGAAATTGGGACTGATCTGAGGTGCAATGGGGCACGAATTGGGGCTGAGCTGAAAGTACTAGAATAGGATGACCAATATCACCTCACAGTTTTTTTTCCAACTGTAGATTCTTCAGAAGTCCTCCACTGGCATATTCATTTTAACTTTACCAGACTTGCCTTACAGTATATATTACTATTATTCAAGTTGTTTTCAGAAATTACGGTATTAAAAATGTATTTTTCGTGATTGAGAGCATGAAGTTGACATTTTGTTTTATGTAGCCGGCACGCTCAGATTCTCCGAAAAATATTTTGGGCACACTGCTCAAAAGGTTGCCTACCCCTGCACTAAAGTTAATTTTAGGGCACATAAACACAACAATTGACCCAATTTTTTATAAAACATAACAGATCAGTAAAGGCAACGTTTTAAAAGCCCCCTATAGGTCATCATTTACGCTACAGAGGTGGTCTGGCACTAAAAATATTGCTTTCACTCCGATGATGTGCAAAATGTGTATCGCAATCAACATTTTGGTGTGTAGGCACCCCTGATGCGTGCATTTACGTTGGTACGTGTGGGTACGTGGGGGGCTGCCTCAAACATTTTTTGGGAAGGGATTTTCTTTTTTTGAGTGTAACTTTGTAAAAAATAAATAAAAAATTACACTTAAAAAGAGAAGTTCGGGATTATAAAAAAAATAAACAATTATTCTCACCTAGGTGGATGCAGCATTAATCCAACGTTGCATCTATCCCCAGCTGGCTCTGCAGTGAGAACTGAGCGATCAATTACTGCTGAGCAGAGAGCTGTGACTGTCAGTCAGGGGCTCTCAGCTCTCCCCTCCAGCACTCACTGCAGCACTGAGCTGTGGAGGGGGTGGGAGGAGCTGGCACAGGCTCTCAGCAGATCGCCAAGAGGCTGAGCCAGGTGTCAGTCCAGGCTTTTGCACGGATACCGACCATATGGTCAGGATCTTTCCCGAACCTGGACTGGCCAACGGGTCACATTGTGATTCATAGAAGTATGGCCAAAAAAAAGCTTTAGCCTTACTTCTCCTTTAAAGGGGGTTGTTAACCCTCAAGGTGTTTCACCTTAATGCATTCTATGCATTAAAGTGGAGTTCCACCCATTTTTTTATGTTTGTCTGTGCTGCATGCTCCAATCTCATAGTGTTCAGAATGGACAATTTTTATTTAATTTGTTGCTTGTAAATACCTTTATTTTGTAGTCCTTCATTACTTCCTCCTCCTTATTTGCCTAGGCTATTTGCAAGGGTTTCTGGGATAGGCATCATGTTTCCCAGTAGTCCTTGCAAACCTGACTGAAACCTATTACATTGCTTGTGCACTGAGCATGTACGAGATATGCAAAGCTGAAATCCAGGAAGTCATACAGTCTGGCTTCATGATGCCCACACTTAAGATGGCCACGGTCTATTTCTAGATTATAAACTATTTAAATGCTGTAACAACCTAACAAAATGGACCTTAGTTTACAGACTAACTTTACTAGAATACATTAAGCTTGTGTATTACAGGGGTATTTATATTTAAAAAGTGAAATTGTGGGTGGAACTCCGCTTTAAAGGGTCACTAAAGGAAAAAAAAATGTTTTGCTGAAATGACTGTTTATTGGGTATAGAGACATAAAAGTTAACTGATTCCTTTTAAAAATGATTAAAAATTGAATTTAATCTATCATATAATGTGCCTCTAGTTTCACCTTCGGTTTTAAAGGTACATACATGAAGTTCCGGGTGAAAGGTGAGTCGGGAAGACTCACAGAACAAAAACAAACAAATCCAGGGCAGTGTTTTGTTTTTAAAATGAATCCGATTGGTTCTGAGGAGTTTTAGAGTCCATTCACACCTGAGCGACAGGTGCGTTCGGCGGTAGCGGCGTATTTTGCCGCGATTATGAAACTTTCATTTTTTTTTTTTTCTTTCAAAAGTCTTCCCATTGCTGTCAATGGGAAAACGCCACTGTCGCCTGAAAAAAAACCATCTCCATAGACAGCAATGGGAATTCTCCCCTCTAGCGGCAGAAGCGTCCGGCGTCGGGCGTTTTGTCGCTCAGGTGTGAATGCAGCCTTAGACACACAGTAATGACAGCTTAGACCATCGTGAAAATCTCCCAGTACTGTGGTTATAAGGAAACAGGCAACCAGGAAGTGTGGAGATCACAGCAGAATTACAGCTACTTCAAAGCAAAAACGAACAATGAGGACATGAAACCAGTACTGCAGTAAGGTAAAGGAAGCCATTTAGCTAAAAAAAAAAAAATTCCTTTAGTGACCCTTTAAGGTGAAAAAACTCCTGTGATGCAGCTTCCCCCCCAGACCCGCCCTTTTACTTACCTGAACCCGGTCTTTCCAGCAACGGGGACGAGCACACCAGCTCCAGCTAGTGTCTCAAGTGCCGATTGTATAGATTAATAGCAGCACAGCCATTGGCTCCTGCAGCTTTCAATCAAATCCAATGATGCAGGAGCCAGGGCCGAGTGAGTCTGCTGTCTGTGTTAATAGACACAGCAGGACATGAGAGCGTGCCCGCACGAGTGCTCTGAGTGAGAGCAGCTCTCCAAAGGGGCACTTAAGAAGAGGTGGAGCCAGAAGTGGCGTTGAGGGACTCCAGAAGAGGATCGGAGCCACTCTGTGCAAAACCAACTGTACAGAGGAGGTAAGCATGACATGTTTTTTTTAAACAAACCTTTAGATATCCTTTAACTTTTTTTCTCACACTGTTATGACTTTTTGGTAACAGGTTCTCTTTAATAAGACATCCAGGGTCTAAAAGACCCTGAATGTCTCCTCGTGTTTCAGTTAATTGAATGCAGTGCAGATTGCATTGCAACAGATTCTTTACCCACCATGCTGGCCGGGAAAGTAAAAGGGGGACCCAGAAGTGACGTTTCAGTAAGCGGGTCCCTAAGAAGGGGAGGAGAGTAGACACATGCCCACTCAGATCCCTGCCCTATACTCAGTGGCACCCGCTATGCTGATCCTGGGCCCGTAGATAGGTCAATGGAGCCTTGGATACGTGGCAGGGGCTCCCATTACCAGGGGTGTGGAAGCAATTTGGCTGATGCGGAGGCACTGGACTGCTTCCACCTGACAGCCAGAAGTCAGCCTTTCAGATATACACACACTCCTGGTGGCTGCAGCCACGTGTGTGTGTGTGTAACCCCCTGCTGTCAGGTATGTACATTTTCTGTTTCCTATTGTAACTAAAATAAGGGTTCATAAAATCTGAAAACAATTGCATTCATGCATTTTATGTTGATTTTACACAGCGTCCCAACCTTGGGGTTGTATATTAGCAAATACAAACCTTATCTGTCTATGCTTGCTCTTTAAAGGGGTTACCCTTTCTTTCGATTTCCCTTCTAAATGTTTTTTTTCCCTTTGTCTGAATTTCTCACTCCCTGTTTCTCCTCAGTAAGCTTGCCCCCATCATCCATGGGGGGTTAGTCAGCAAGAACAGCTTACTGAGGAGGAACAGGAAGTGAGAAATTCAGAGAGAAAAAAAAAACATTTAGAAATCGAAGGAAAAGGTAAGTGAACCAACAGTGAACTAGCTTAAAGGAACCTATTTAGAAAATAAAAAAAAACCTTTACAACCCCCTTTAAAGTGGGGATCCACCCGCGATTTATTTATTTTTTTTAAAAAGTCAGCAGCTACAAATACCGTAGCTGCTGACTTTTAATAAGGACACTTACCTGTCCTAGGCGCCTGCGATGTCGGCCCCCCGAGGCCGATCCCTCGATCCCGGCAGCTCCTGGCGCCGCCATCCTTACTGAGGGAAACAGGCCGTGGAGCCTTGCGGCTTCACTGCCCGTTTCCTATGCCACATGCACGAGTCTTGCGGCGCTTTTGTGAATGGGCGGCTGCTTTCTGGGATACACACAGTTCCCAGAAGGCAGCGCGCCCCATTCCCCAGAAGACACCGCAAGGAGGACGAGGAAGAAGACCTGCCGCGGACTAGGAAGAGGCAGATTAGGAACATCCGCATAGCAACCGCCATTTCTGGTAAATAAATATATATATATATTTATTTTTTTATTTTTTTTTTGCAGGTTTTTGGTGTAATTTTTTTTTTTTTTTTTTAGGGTGGAAGTCTACTTTAATATAACAATTACAATGATGTAAAATATAAAATCAGAACACCAAAATGTGTTTGTAACTTCCAGTTCAAAAAGGTAAAAATAATAATAATAATAGGAATAATAATATATATATATATATATATATATATATATATATATATATATATATATATATATATATATATATATATATATATATATATATATATATTTCTCCTTAGAAGGTACCGAAAGATAATTCATTTTCAAAATGAATCATCTCCTTGTTATAACAATAGCTGAGCATATTTGGTCAATGTACCAAAGGGCAGCAACCTGAACTATTATTGGAAAAGAAAGGATCTATCAAAGTGTACATCTAGCATTCCCTACTATTACATTTCCATTATTCATGCCGTGACTCATTTTAAATTTATCATTAAATAGAGGAGGAAAGTGCCTTATTCAAATTTTCTTGTAAAAACAACCTTAATTGCTTCGTGCATCATATTTAATCTGTTAGTATTATTTTTACAGTGTTTGATGTATTTTCTTTTGCTTCTAAATCCAACAGCAAAGCCATCTGCCTTATTAAAAGTAGGCACACGGGCAATAAGCATTTTCTGCCATTCCACGGAACACAGACAATTATAGAAACTTGCCTAATCTCAGGCAGATGGTGTGAGCATTTCATTAAAAAACAAGCTTATGTCATGCTCGGTCTCTCTGTGAAAGTGAATATGCAGAATTACCAACATCTATAAAAGAATGGTATTTCAACCTCCATTGTTTTCCTTGAGAAGAGAAAAATTAAAGCTGAACTCCATGCAAACAGCGGCATACACAGATGAAATGTATGCAAGACATACAAATCTTTTGGCAGGCTATTTCTGTTCATCCAGTTTTGACATTATAAAAAAAAATTCCTATTTATACATGCATTAATGAATCGCAGAGCTGCATTCATTAGTACATTTTAGGCTTAGACCCCTTTCACACTGAGGCGCTTTGCAGGTGCTAGAACGCTAAAAATAGCGCCCTGAACGAGCTGCTCCTTTGACTCCAGTGTGAAAGCCAGAGGGCTTTCACACTGGAGCGGCGCGCTGGCAGGACGTTAAAAAAAAAAAAGTCCTGCAAGCAGCATCTTTGAAGCGGTGAAGAAGCGGTATGTATACCGTTCCTCCACCGCTCTTGCCCATTGAAATTAATGGATACTACGGCCATACCGCCGGCAAAGCGCCACTAGCGGGGGGGTTAAAAGCGCTCGCTAGCGGCCGAATATCTCTGCAAACATGACGGTAAAGCGCCGCTAAAAATGCTTTACCGTCTACGCAACCCATGCCCCAGTGTCAAAGGAGCCTAAATGTACACAGGACGTTTTAAAAACCTCTCCCAAACGATTTAACTTCACAAATGGTAACCGATGTTTAAAAAGGTCAGTTTAGCCACGTTTACATGCCGCGTTTCTTTTTTTTTTTCAAATAGTCAAAAATGTATTACCATAAAAAACGCCTGCATTTGGCGTTTGGCTGATAACAGAGGAGTGTTCAGGGGCAGCTGAAAAAAAAACGCCCAACTGCTCCTAAATGTCCATTTACCAGCAGCAGTGTACAGTGGCAGCTGGTGAAGTTTCAAGGTGGGGGGGCATGGTTAAACAAAACCAAACAAAACCAATCCTCCCTACCACCATCCCTCTCCCCATCATTACACAGGACCTCTTCCATTTTTTGTGACTTTTTTTTTTAGCAGGCAATTTTTATTTTTTTTTAACATTCAGCTATGAGCGGGAACCCCACTGACAGCTGATGATTCATCAGTTGTTAACCACTTACGGACCGCTCGCCGTCGTTATACGTTGGCTGTTTGAAGAGGGATATCGCTATGGCAGCAGCTAGCTACCATAACCCCAGTATCCTATTCTTCAGCAGGCGGTTTGCTTTCAGATAAAAGTGGTCTCTGCGGCCAATTGCCACAAGATCATGGAGTTGAGTGAGGGGAAGATGGCCCCAACCCGGCTCCATACCATTGCAGGGAGGAAGCGATGTTAAAACGTCACTTCTGCCCATTGCTCTTATGCAGTTTCTACTCACCTGAGATCGAAGCCCCCGCAGTGGCCATGATACCCAGAGTGACTTCTGGGTATCGCTGCTCCGGCGCTGTGACTGACCGGAGCAGCAATGAGGTCACTCCCATGTATGCACGTGGGAGCCGCTACCAACGGCATTATGCCGTTAGTAGCGGCACGCTCAGTGCGCCTGATGTCTACGGCGCATGCGCTTTAGACATCGGTGCTGCAATTTTTTGCAAATATCTCCTAAATCTTTTAGGTTTGGGAGATAGGTCTTGCACCTGTAGGTAAGCCTTAATCTAGGCTTACCTGTAGGTTAAAGTGGTTGTAAAGTGTTTACAACCACTTTAAAGATATTGCTCCCCCCCCCCCCCCAAAACGACATTTTTTATTATTGCATTTTAGTCTAAATATGAGATCTGAGGTCTTTTTTGACACCAGATCTCATATTTAAGAGGTCCTGTCATGCTTTTTTTTTGTTTACATTCCTTGTAATAGGAATAAAAGAACAGTGTAAAAAAGGGAAATAATTGAGAAAAAATAAAATAAAAATGAAACGCGCCCCGTCCCGCCAAGCTCCCGCACAGAAGCGAACGCATACGTGACTAGCAGCCGCATATGAAAACGGTGTTCAAACTACAGATTTGAGGTATCGTCACGATCGATAAAGTGAGAGCAATAATTCTAGTCCTAGACCTCTAACTCAAAACATGGAACCTGTACAATTTTTTTTTAAACGTTGCATATGGAGATTTTTAAGGGTAAAAGTTTGTTGCCATTCTACGAGCGGGTGCAAACTTGAAGCGTGACACGTTGGGTATCAATTTACTCAGCCTAACATCTTTCACAATAAAAAAGAAATAAATTGGGCTAACTTTACTGTTGTCTTATTTTTTTAATTAAAAAAAGTGTATTTTTACCCCCCCCAAAAAAAAGTGCTTGAAAGACCGCTGCGCAAATATGGTGTGACAGAAAGTATTGCAACAACTGCCATTTTATTCTCTAGGGCAGGGATCGACAAATCCCGGGCGCCACGTCGCCATGGCGACTAGAAATAGTGTCCTGGCGACTTTTTTTTTTTGCTAGCTGGCGCCATCTGGTGGTGAGACGTTGGTATTACAAGTTATTACCACCAGATGTGAGCTGGTGCCATCTGGTGGTGGCCATTGGTATTACAAGTTAAGCATTACAAGTTAAACAGCAATTCTAATGTCATTTTTCACTATTTTCACTGCCATCTTCTTCCCTCTAATTAGAACTCCCAAACATTATATATATTTTTTATCCTAACACCCTAGAGTATAAAATGGCGATCGTTGCAATACTTTCTGTCACGCCGTATTTGCGCAGCGGTCTTACAAGCGCACTTTTTTGGGAAAAAAATACACTTTTTTTAATTAAAAAAATAAGACAACAGTAAAGTTATCCCCATTTTTTTTTAATATTATGAAAGATAATGTTACGCCGAGTAAATTCATACCCAACATGTCACGCTTCAAAATTGCGTCCGCTCGTGGAATGCCGACAAACTTTTACCCTTTAAAATCTCCATAGGCGACGTTTAAAAAAATCTACAGGTTGCATGTTTTGAGTTACAGAGGAGGTCTAGGGCTAGAATTATTGCTCTCGCTCTACCAATCGCGGCGATACCTCACATGTGTGGTTTGAACACCGTTTACATAGGCGGGCGCTGCTCACGTATGTGTTCGCTTCTGCGCGCAAGCTCGTCGGGACGGGGCGCGTTTTCTGGCTCCTAACTTTTTTAGCTGGCTCCTAGATTCCAAGCAAAATTTGTCAACCCCTGCTTTAGGGTGTTAGGAAAAAAAGAATATATATATATTTGGATGCGGGTTCATTGAAGTCTATTGCATGCAAAACGCTGAGGAAAAAAAAAAAGTCCCTGACCCTTTCCAAAAACGCAGAGGCACAAAAATGCATTGCTGTAAACATGTTCCATAGAAATCCATGTTCAAAATAATGTCCTGCGTTTCTGCAAAAAGCATGGAAAAAAAAATAAAAAAAAACACACACATTAAGCCCAACCCCTGAAAAAACAAACCCAGACCACCATAATCTCCCCCTCCACCAAATCAAGTGTCCAATTACTTGTAGTCTCTTGAAAAGGGGGGGTTGGATATTCTTAAAAGCTGTAGTAGGTTATTTTTGCATTCTGGAATCTAGCTCCACAGTAAAAAGAGGGCAAGCAATCTCCACGGTAAGGGAGGTAATCAAGCTCCACAGTAAGCCCTGGTTCACATTGCTGCGACTTGTCATGCGACTTGAGAGTTCAAAGCCGCATGACAAGTCGCGCCCATTTAACGGCAATGGAACCGCTCTAACAGGAGCGACTTGAGTCGCTCAGATTTAGAAAAAGGTTTCAGCACTACTTTTAGTGCATCTTCAATACCATTTGCATTGCATTCTGTTAAAGAAGTCATATGCAAGCCGCAATGAAGTCACGCTGGCATGTCAGATTCATATAGTGACATAGTTAGTCAGGTTGAAAAAAGACACAAGTCCATCTAGTTCAACCAAAAAATGAAATAAAAAAAATACAATACCATATACACAATCCTATACCCACAGTTGATCCAGAGGAAGGCGAAAAACCCCAGAAAAGCATGATCCAATTTGCTCCAGCAGGGAAAAAAAATCCTTCTTGATCCCCGAGAGGCAATCGGATTTCCCCTGGATCAACTTTACCTATGAACGTTGGTACCCAGTTATATTATGCACATTTAGGCCTTTTTTTAAAGCCTAGCTCCGCACACAGGGGAGGTCTACCTGGCTCCGCACACAGGGGAGGTCTACCTGGCTCCGCACACGGGGGAGGTCTACCTGGCTCCGCACACGGGGGAGGTCTACCTGGCTCCGCACACGGGGGAGGTCTACCTGGCTCCGCACACGGGGGAGGTCTACCTGGCTCCGCACACGGGGGAGGTCTACCTGGCTCCGCACACGGGGGAGGTCTACCTGGCTCCGCACACGGGGGAGGTCTACCTGGCTCCGCAGAAGGGGGAGGTCTACCTGGCTCCGCAGAAGGGGGAGGTCTACCTGGCTCCGCAGAAGGGGGAGGTCTACCTGGCTCCGCAGAAGGGGGAGGTCTACCTGGCTCCGCAGAAGGGGGAGGTCTACCTGGCTCCGCAGAAGGGGGAGGTCTACCTGGCTCCGCAGAAGGGGGAGGTCTATCTCCCTAGCTCCGCAGAAGGGGGAGGTCTATCTCCCTAGCTCCGCAGAAGGGGGAGGTCTATCTCCCTAGCTCCGCAGAAGGGGGAGGTCTATCTCCCTAGCTCCGCAGAAAGGGGAGGTCTATCTCCCTAGCTCCGCAGAAAGGGGAGGTCTATCTCCCTAGCTCCGCAGAAAGGGGAGGTCTATCTCCCTAGCTCCACAGAAAGGGGAGGTCTATCTCCCTAGCTCCGCAGAAAGGGGAGGTCTATCTACCTAGCTCCGCAGAAAGGGGAGGTCTACCTGGCTCCGCACACAGGGGAGGTCTACCTAGCTCCGCAGAAAGGGGAGGTCTACCTAGCTCCGCAGACAGGGGAGGTCTATCTACCTAGCTCCGCAGACAGGGGAGGTCTATCTACCTAGCTCCGCAGAAAGGGGAGGTCTATCTACCTAGCTCCGCAGACAGGGGAGGTCTATCTACCTAGCTCCGCAGAAAGGGGAGGTCTATCTACCTAGCTCCGCAGAAAGGGGAGGTCTATCTACCTAGCTCCGCAGAAAGGGGAGGTCTATCTACCTAGCTCCGCAGAAAGGGGAGGTCTATCTACCTAGCTCCGCAGAAAGGGGAGGTCTATCTACCTAGCTCCGCAGAAAGGGGAGGTCTATCTACCTAGCTCCGCAGAAAGGGGAGGTCTATCTACCTAGCTCCGCAGAAAGGGGAGGTCTATCTACCTAGCTCCGCAGAAAGGGGAGGTCTATCTACCTAGCTCCGCAGAAAGGGGAGGTCTATCTACCTAGCTCCGCAGAAAGGGGAGGTCTATCTACCTAGCTCCGCAGAAAGGGGAGGTCTATCTACCTAGCTCCGCAGAAAGGGGAGGTCTATCTACCTAGCTCCGCAGAAAGGGGAGGTCTATCTACCTAGCTCCGCAGAAAGGGGAGGTCTATCTACCTAGCTCCGCAGACAGGGGAGGTCTATCTACCTAGCTCCGCAGACAGGGGAGGTCTATCTACCTAGCTCCGCAGACAGGGGAGGTCTATCTACCTAGCTCCGCAGACAGGGGAGGTCTATCTACCTAGCTCCGCACAAAGGGGAGGTCTATCTACCTAGCTCCGCACAAAGGGGAGGTCTATCTACCTAGCTCCGCACAAAGGGGAGGTCTACCTAGCTCTGCAGACAGGGGAGGTCTACCTAGCTCTGCAGACAGGAGAGGTCTACCTAGCTCTGCAGACAGGAGAGGTCTACCTAGCTCCATACCTTGCATGTGTGGATGGGAACTTGGTCATCTATGGCCAGCATAAGGGAGGTAATCCAGCTCCACAGCAAGGGGGTAATCAATCTCCACTATAAAGAGATCCACAATAGGGTGGGGGGCAATCTAGCTCCACAATAAGGGTATACCTGGCTCCAAAATAAGTGGGGTAATCTAGATCCACAGTAAGGCTTGGTTCACATGTATGTATGTCAGGAGTGTGTAAACAATCGTGTGCTTTCTCAGCCTGGATAGAAACACACTGCTCTTCAGCAGATGCACAGGGATGACATTAATTCCTAATGGCATGGCCACGTATCAGTAACCACATGCAAAAAACATGGTTTGGTGCGGCGCAAATTAAAAAAAAGTTAAGAGTCAGGGACTTCTTTCCCCATGTTCCTTGCAGGTAAGGCATCTCATTGAAATGAATAGATCGTCCTAGACACGATGTGCACACACAAGTATATACCTAAAAAAAGGCATAGGAGGTAATCTCCACAATGCGGGTGGACTATTCAACACTCTGGTCAGTGGATGATTGTGAAGGTATTCCTAATGCACTTGAAGGAAACCAATGTGCCAGAAGACCTCTTGTGATCATGGCAAGGGTGGCATGAAAAGCTGCAGTGAGTGCTAGATCAGAATAGACTGCTATGACATCTCATTGCACCCTAAAGGGAGGGCTCCTATTTTATGGGGAGACTTCACCCTGGAATATCACTATCAGGTGAGCAATGTAGTCCTTTGTGAGAATCATCAATGATACACATCTTCACTCTCCTGTTTTAGTATAGAAACATGTAATGTAATGACAGAATAGATGAGAAGATACATTGCTATGAACCACCATACACGTCTCAGTGTAACAACAACCCAGGCTCGTTATGTGTAATGTATGAAATGAGGTCATGCTTTGCACTGCAATGACATGCGGCTTGTAAATGGCTGCTCGCTGCATTCCATGTAGTCTATGTGCACACAGTCCTATGACCCAATAAATGACAAGGATGCTTACCTGTGTCCAGGCTGTACAGTGTCGCCGTATGAAAGCACCTCTCTGCAAACTGTGTACACGACGCCAGGGCGGAGCCTCAGTAACCCAGCACATACTGGGCGTCTCCACACGCCTACTTCCTTACTCTTCGCCAATAGGCAGGTAACAGCTTTGTTCACCAATAGCATCGCACATTATTTTTGCATATTATAGTTTAGTACTGCGGATTGGATAAGCATCGGTTTGACGGTTGGTTACCCACCAGATTGGCTGGACGGTGTTAGGAAGGCGGTGCTTCCTAACTTAGGAGCGATTGGATGTGATATATATATATATATATATATATATATATATATATATATATATAGTGAGGGAGGCAGAGCGCGGTTTTCAGTCAGCAGGCCAGGCAGGTGCCAGCACCTGGCGGAGAGTGAGCGGGAACGTTGAAAAGACGGTTCCTGCTAGTACTAGGCAGCTTTTATAGAAATATTCTGTGGGATAGATGGAAGGTAATTGTAGGCGGGGTAGCTGGAATTGTAATAAGGGCACAGTAGTTACCTATAGGTAAATGTCTGCAGAGGAAGAGAATTAAGGGAATATCTTTTTTTTTTTTTTTTAGAATCATACTTATCTAGGTGGACGCAGCATCTGCCTGATAAGACTGAAAACCGAGCGATCAAACACAGCCGATCGCTCAGTTGCCTGAGAGCAGTGCCGCTGCTCTCTCTACTCATGTTGTTTGGGGGGAACCAGGGAAAGCAAAATATAAGCAGATCAAACTCCAGCTTTAATGCCTCTCTGTGTGCAAGAATTAAATTGTGTGTTACATACATGGTCGAGGTCTTGGCCTGAACACCATCTCCAGGCTATGAACAGAAAGTTACAAAGGATGTACATTGTATAAAAACTGAGCAGTACATTGTATGCACCTGTGACCAAGGTATTCCCAAGGCCCTTTTCACACAGGCTTTCCGATCAGGTCCCCGTCAGTTTTTCAGGTGGACCCTCCAGTCTCTCCTACGGAGCGACGGATGTCATCAGCGACATGTCTGCTGACACCCGCTGCTATGCGATCCGATCCTCTCCACCAAATCCAGACTGATGATGGTCCTAATTTTCCTCCGTCTGGCAGACTGGATCGGATGAAAATGGACAGGCAGTCCGTTCTCATCCGATCTCCCCATAGAGGAGAGCGGGACTCTAACAGGTCCGTCTCAGCACAGTGAGGCTGTGTTCACACCTGAGTGTTTTGTAGCTTGAAGCTCAAAGATGCTGGAGGAGAAAAAATGAATAAAAATCAATGATTCTCTACGTAGATGGTTCACATCTCCACTTTATGTCGCCTGAAGCTCAAACAAGTTCTGGAGCTTTTTTTGTCGCTCAAATTGGGCAGTTGTGGTCACTTTTGGCGCATTCCTATCCTCATATAAGGGAATGAAAACGTATTTGCGCAATTTTCTGCTCAAATGAAAAAAAAAATTAATAAAAATAATATATGAAGAAATAAATTTAAAATAAATACACAAATAACTAAAAATCATCCTAAATAAGTAAAATAAAATTAATATGTAATAATACCATAATAAATAATAATTAACCTCAAAAAAATTTAAATACATTATTATTAATAATAATACATATAATAAAATAACCAACCTCGAACAAAAAAAATACATTATTAATATATTAATAATAAATACATTGCATTAGGGTGTTTAGTTATTTATCGCCATCATTACTAGTAAAAAAAAAAAGTGTTTGTAGACTTGTATAACTTTTGCGCAAACCAATCAATATAACGTCCTGTTGATGACGAAACGCGTCTGGGAGGACGCGCAGTGACGTCACCACGCAGAGGAGGAGGGCTCCTTGTATGCCGGCCGGCTATGTTCGAATTTTAAAAACGCTGTTTTTACTTCTATGTTTTGCAAGTACATCTTATGTTTTATTAAACGCCTTTTTGATACGGAGTTACGCTATGGTGCACTTTTTCCTTACTCTCTTATCGGATGTATTGGATGGTGATATCTTATGAGTGGTTCCTGATATCGGTTCCTGAGTGATCCTGTGAATACCAAAGGCCACGGCTGGGCTATAGCCATCTGCTCATTTGTGCTTGCCCTCTGGTAAGCGGCCTCTCATTATCGGTGAAGGGTTCACTAAATATATGTATCCAGTCACTTTGGTGGTGTGAAGGTTATCTAGGAATCTGTTTGAAGAAATCTTCTACTTTGAGACCTGTGTCGACAACGGGGTATCAACCTCACTATATGGACTGGTTTTGATTCAAGGGTGTCCTGTGTTTGTTAACCCTTTTATGGACTTGACACATACCGTATTTATCGGCGTATACCGCGCACTTTTTTGCCCTGAAAATCAGGGCAAAATCGTGGGTGCACGTTATACGCCCATACCCGCTTTCCCGCGCCGAGTTTTGAATACTGCGCCGACATATACCGAGCTCAGTACACTCGGGTATAGTCGGCCAGTCTCGGCTCCTTCCGCTCTCACGTCCTGGACGTACAGGACGTGAGCGCGAGAGTTTCCGAGCCTGCCCGACAATACACGAGTGTACTGCGCTCTGTATATGTCGGCGCAGTATTCAAACTCGGCGCGGGAAACGAGCGGGGAGGACGGGAGTGACCAAAAAAAATTAAATGGGTCACTTTTATTCCTATTACAAGGAATGTAAACATCCCTTGTAATAGAAAAAAGCATGACAGGTCCTCTTAAATATGAGATCTGGGGTCAAAAAGACCTCAGATCCCATATTTAGACTAAAATGCAAAAAATAAATAAAAATGTTGTCATTTGAAAAAACGACAACAAGAAAACATTGCTTTAACCACTTCCTTACTGGGCACGTATACCCCTTCCTGACCAGGTGAAATTTCAGCTTCTGGCACTGCGTCGCTTTAATGCGCGGTCGTGCGACGTGGCTCCCAAACAAAATTGACATCCTTTTTTCCCCACAAATAGAGCTTTCTTTTGGTGGTATTTGATCACCTCTGTGGTTTTTATTTTTTGCGCCATAAACAAAAAAAGGGTGACAATTTTGAAAAAAAGTCAATATTTTTTACTTGTTACTATAATAAATAGCCAATTTTTTTTTTTAAAAAAAACATTTTTTTTCTCAGTTTAGGCCGATACATATTCTTCTACATATTTTTGGTAAAAAAAAAAAATCGCAATAAGCGACTGGTTTGCGCAAAAGTTATAGCGCTTACAAAATAGGGGACAGAATTATTATTATTTTTTTTTACTAGTAATGGCGGCGATCTGCGATTTTTATTGGGACTGCGACGTTATGGCGGACACATCGGACACTTTTGACACATTTTTGGCGCCATTCACATTTATACTGCGATCAGTGCTATAAAAATGCACTGATTACTGTATAAATGTGACTGGCAGTGAAGGGTTAACACTAGGGGGGCATGGAAGGGGTTAAATGTATTCCCTGGGTGTGTTGTAACTGTGGGGGGAGGGGGGTGACTGGGGGAGGTGACCGATCTGTGTCCCTATGTATAAGGGACACAGATCGGTCTCCTCTCTCCCTGACAGGACGTGGAGCTCTGTGTTTACACACAGAGCTCCACGTCTTGTCCCTGTAGCCGCCGATCGCGAGTGCCTGGCGGACATCGCGGCCGCCAGGCACGCGCATCGGTATCTCAGGAATACGGCGGGCTGCAGAAAATGCGTGGGAATGCTGAATAGCTGAATTGCTAAGCCCACACCAAAGCCATTCACCACCATAACCACTACACTATCTTTAGGACATACAAGCAGTGTTTTTTCAGTACTTATAAAGCCTATTTTTGATCATTAAAGGGGTTGTAAAGGTAAAAATATTTTCCCTAAATAGCTTCCTTTACCTTAGTGCAGTCCTCCTTCACTTTCCTCATCCTACCATTTTGCTTTTAAATTTCCTTATTTCTTCTGAGAAACTTCTTTAACTACAAACAGTAATGCAAGGCTTTTTCCCTGGTGTGGAGAAAGCCTCTTGAGGGGGGAGGGGGCGAGCAGGATGCCTAATAACACACAGCTCCTTTCTCTATCTGCAATATAGAGAGAGTGTCCTGACTTGCCTGGTCGCCCCTCCCCCCTCAAGAGGTTTTCTCCACATGAGGTAAGGGAGGAGGACTGCACTGAGGTAAAGGAAGCTATTTAGGGGGAAAAAAATACCTTTACAAACGCTTTAATCCACACACCAAATGACTGAGAGAACCCTTCAAACAAACCTTCAACGTTAGAAACACAAAGCCTTTGTGAACATATCGGTATAAAATTTATGTTGATAATCTTAAAAATGTGGGCATGGCAGCGATTTAAAAAAGAGGTTCTGTGTGCATTTTGCTGGAAGAGTTATAGATTTTTTTTACATGACAGTCAATGGAAGAGAATTTGGAACTCTTGTCATTTAGAAGCTCCTGCAACCAAAAGTAAAATGCGTATCACAAAACTGAGCACATTGCCTGAAACCAGACAAAAATACCTACGTTTTGATATATAAATTGTGTAGATCTTGTGGGCGTGAGAGCAATTTGTTCCCCCTTTATAAAGATCATTTTTTTATTTTTAACGCTCCGTGCTCTAATGATGTCATCATCCACTCTAAATCAGCCCCATAGAAGCACATTATAATCGATAACATTTTCTGAAAAAATTACTAAACTTGAACTGCTTTTTCACAAAAACTGTAAAAGATATCAAACTGAAAAGTCATAGCCAGATAGCTAAATATTTTGTGAACGTTTTAAAGTTTGTTTGGTGTCTGTAGGTGAAAGTATGAAGGAGCTGAAACTTTTGGTAGCAGAGAAGCTTTTAAAGCGGAGGTTCACCCGTATATATGACCTTTTCCCCTTAGATGGATGCTTGTTTTGTCTAGGGAAATCAGCTAGTTGTTTTAAAATATGAGCCGTACTTACGGTTTACGAGATGCATCTTCTCCGTCGCTTCCGGGTATGGGCTGCGGGACTGGGCGTTCCTATTTTGATTGACAGTCTTCTGAGAGGCTTCCGACGGTCGCATCCATCGCGTCACAATTTTCCGAAAGAAGCCGAACGTCGGTGCGCAGGCGCAGTATAGAGCCGCACAGACGTTTGGCTTCTTTCGGCTACTAGTGACGCGATGGATGCGACCGTCGGAAGCCTCTCGGAAGACTGTCAATCAAGAAGGAACGCCCGCTCCCGAAGACCCATACCCGGAAGCGACGGAGAAGATGCATCTCGAAAACGGGTAAGTACTGCTCATATTTTAAAAACAACTAGCCGATTCCCCTAGACAAAACGAGCAGGAATCTAAGGGGAAAAGGTCAAAAAATAAATAAATGGGTGAACTCCCGCTTTAAGGGGTAAAAAGCATGTTCTCATTGACTTCAATGTTAAAAAAAAGTGTCTAAAAGCGTAATATTTAAAAAAGTATAAATAGTACAAAAAAAGTTGAAGAAGTCCCATCATTAGCTGAAAGAGCTGAACATTTTAAAAGTTGAATGGTCTTAATAGCTGAAAGTATGCAGAAGTTACGCAGAGCAAAAAAACTTACGGAAATAAAAATAAGAATAGCGGTTTAGCATTCCCACTAATAACAACATGTTCTTAAAGGAGCCGTATACTGAGCCTACAGGCTGAATTCACAAAGCTCACAAACAAGGACGAGGCTCCTTTAAGAAAAATTGGCAGTTGAGATTTAAAAAAAAAAAAAAAAAACACACACACACTCAGATGCTGTGATGTCATAATAGCTGAGCCTTTATAAGGAGGTGCAGAGAGGGAGAGAGGGAAAGCAGCAGAAGCCGAGTGTTCACCGACCAGTGAAGACGTGTTTTTAATCTCTCCTGAGATTACTAGCGATTTCATCGGATTTGAATTCATTCGATTGGATTTCATTGCGACTTCTATTTTTACATTTAAAGTGTGTTTCTTTATTCTTAATAATGAACCGACTTAAATGTAATCAGCTTTTTTCTCTGAAAAACACCGAAGAGAAATCTAGCCAAGGAAGGGCAGCTATGGAAGGAGGTATCAGTGACCAGCCTGCAGATACCCCCAAAAAGCCCTCCAAAATAAAGAAGACCCGAGCGTTTGTACGCGGCTGCTTCAGAGCCGTTGTTAGATGTTTCGGATCCGGCTGTAAAGCCAATGGACATCACCCGGACACAGACACCGAGATTTGTAAGTACTAAGGATAGTGATCGATACAAGAAGTACTCTGGATAAGTCACCTACACTCAGATCAAAGGCACCTTCACCCCAAATCATCTGTTTTCATAGAATTCATAGAACAGAAGGCGATTTTATTGGCGCCAAAACACACAATGAATGTTGTTGACATTTCATAAAGACAATTCCGTGCACATGTACACAGGGCAGCCATCAGGAATTATGGGGCCCCCTGGAGCAGAGAAGCGGGGGGGGGTGCTGCCGCCTGAAATTGAGAAGCGGGGGGGGGCTGCTGCGAATTGAGAAGCGGGGGGGGCCCTTTACAAAAAAAAGAAGAAATAAAGAAAAATATAAAAAAGGGGGGTAGCCATCCGGGGCCCTTTAATAAAAAATAAATTATATATATATAAAAAAAGGGGATTTTCCACATGGGGCCCTGGGGACCTCTGAGCCCTTTAATAAAAAAATATATATATATATATATAAAAATGAAAAAAAAAAATGTATTTTTGTTAAAAAAAAAAAGGGGGGTTGCCATCCGGGGCCCTGGGGACCTCTGGGCCCTTTAATAATAATAATAATATATACATATATATATATATATATACTTATTATTATTATTATATTTTCCACATGGGGCCCTGGGGACCTCTGAGCCCTTTAATAAAAATTATATATATAAATATATATATATATATATATATATATAAAAAAGAAATAAAATATAAAAAAAAAATTATAAAAAAAAGGGGGGGTTGCCATCCGGGGCCCTGGGGACCTCTGGGCCCTTTAATAATATATATATATATATATATATATATATATATATATATATATATATATATATATATATATATATATATATATAAAATAAATAAAAAAAATATAAAAAAATATTTTTTTTTATACAAAAAGGGGGGGGGGGTTGTCATCCGGGGCCCTGGGGATCTCCGGGCCCCCCATACCCCTAAAAAAAAAATGGCCCTTTAATAAAAAATAAAATAAAAATATATTAGAATTTTTTTTTTTTTTTATAAAAAATAAATAAAAAAAAGGGGGGGGGGGGGGTTGCCATCCGGGGCCCTGGGGGCCTTCGGGCCCCTGGGGACCTTCGGACCTCAAAAAAAATAAAAAAAATTGTCCCTATAATAAAAAATAAAATAAAAATATATTTAAAAAAATATATTTTTTTTATAAAAAAAATTAATAAAAAAAAGGGGAGTTGCCATATGGGGCCCTGTGGACCTCCGGACCCCTAAAAAAATTATTATTATTTTTTTTTTAAAGGGGGTTGCCATCCGGGCCCCTTACAGGTGTACTGCCTGTACCCCCCTTATGGCGGCCCTGCATGTACAAAAACACACATAAAGAAGCTGAGATTTTTTTTGGTGTGTTTTGGCACCATTAACCTTTTCAATACCAGGCAACTTCACCTCCTTCCTTCCCAGACCAATTTTTAGCTCTCCGCGCTCTCGCAGTTTCAATGAGAATTGCGCGGTCATGCTACGATGTACCCAAATGGAATTTTTGTTGCTTTGTTCACACAAATAGAGCTTTCTTTTGGTGTTATTTATTCACCACTTGATTTTTTATATTTCACGATATAAAACGGAAATAGAGCGAAATATAAAAAAATATATATATATTTTCTACCATGGACAATGACAATGGACATTGTTTTAAAAATCATCAGATTGCTGTTTACAGGACAACAAACAGCAAACAGAAATTCTTGGCACCGTATACAGGGAGCCAATTCCACCACCTGACAGCTGCCAACCAATTTGTTGTTTAAACAAGCTTTGCACTCCCCTTATTACAGGCTGGGATTATTTACTGTCTTTAGGGTGCAGGTGGCGTAATCTGCAGTGCTGGATTTCCCAACAATTACTATCCAAGCCTGTCACCGATTGGTTAATATAGAAGAGGCCAAAGCTTACATTTAATTATGGGGAACTGCGTGCAGAAGATCACTTTGTATGCACCCCACAGGCAATAAATAGACCCTTTATCCCCCCCCCCCCCCCCCCGCTGAACAAATGGGGCCTCAGTAAGTTGCTGCAGGGCTCCCACAGAGTCAGTAACTATTTCATCATTTGCCTGGAATTCTGCCTTAGACCCCGCCCACAATTGGCGATTTGGAATGGCCGGCAGAAGTGATAGGATTCTGCCTGCAATTCTAAATCATGGGAAAATGTGAAGCAAGCATTCGGATTATTCTTAATGGGCCCCCCAAAGATGGCAAGATCTTGTCACATGACAGAATCGCATGGCAATCGATCCAAAACGTGCAGGGGACTATTTTTTCCACTTTGAGGTGTGGCGGAGTAATCTGCAATGCAGCGGTGCCAGGTCCCGGCCTCTTCTGTATCAATCCACCGCAACAATTCGAGGGATGACAATAAAAGAGGCCGGGCATGAACCAGTGAAGAACCAGTCCCCTTTCTGACTCCATTCATTTTAGTGCCAGGCAACCAGAATTTTATATGAAGGCCAACATTAGTCATTTTGGAATTTTGAACTTTTCTCTCTATAATTTGATGTTGTATAAAAAATATAAGAAATGTAGGTGAAGGTGCTAAATCTCATTCTTCTTTTTAATTGCAGATGTACGCGGTATTAACTACAGAGACAGCTCACAAGGCAGGTCTGCCCCAGTGAGCGAGACAGAATGTGAAAGCTACATTGAGGCTCAACCAGCATGTGCCGTTCACACGGAGACAGCCCCGGACGGGGCCGTACAGAGTGCGCGAGCCTCCCCCGGACGGGCCGCTACAGAGTGCGCCCGACGGGGCCGCTCCTACAGAGTGCGCCCCCGACGGGACGCTCTACAGAGTGCGCCCCGACGGGGCCGCCGCCCGACGGGGCGCTCCTACAGAGTGCGCCCCCGACGGGGCCGCTCCTACAGAGTGCGCCCCGACGGGGCCGCTCCTACAGAGTGCGCCCCCGACGGGGCCGCTCCTACAGAGTGCGCCCCCGACGGGGCCGCTCCTACAGAGTGCGCCCCGACGGGGCCGCTCCTACAGAGTGCGCCCCGGACGGGGCCGCTCCTACAGAGTGCGCCCCCGACGGGGCCGCTCCAACAGAGTGCGCCCCGACGGGCCGCTCACAGAGTGGCCGGGGGCCGGCTCCTACAGAGTGCCGCCCCCGTCGCCCCCGCCAGGCCCGCTCCAAAGAGTGCGCCCCCCGACGGGGCCGCTCCTACTGAGTGCGCCCCCGACAAGGCCGCTCCAACAGAGTGCGCCCCTGACGGGGCCGCTCCTACAGAGTGCGCCCGGACGGGCCGCTCCAACAGAGTGTCCCCCGGACGGGCCGCTCCTACAGAGTGCGCCCCCGACGGGGCCGCTCCAACAGAGTGCGCCCCCGGACGGGGCCGTTCCACGGAGTGCGCCCCGGACGGGGCCCTCCTACGGAGAGCGCCCCCGGACGGGGCCGCTCCTACTGAGTGCGCCCCCCGACAAGGCCGCTCCAACAGAGTGCGCCCCCGACGGGGCCGCTCCTACAGAGTGCGCCCCCGACCGGGCCGCTCCAACAGAGTGCGCCCCCGACGGGGCCGCTCCAACAGAGTGCGCCCCCGACAAGGCCGCTCCAACAGAGTGCGCCCCCGACGGGGCCGCTCCACAGAGTGCGCCCCGGACGGGCCGCCTCCAACAGAGTGTCCCCCGGACGGGGCCGCTCCTACAGAGTGCGCCCCCCGACGGGGCCGCTCCAACAGAGTGCGCCCCCGACAGGGCCGCTCCAACAGAGTGCGCCCCCGACGGGGCCGCTCCTACAGAGTGCGCCCCCGACCGGCCGCTCCAACAGAGTGCGCCCCCGACGGGGCCGCTCCTACTGAGTGCGCCCCCGACAAGGCCGCTCCAACAGAGTGCGCCCCTGACGGGGCCGCTCCTACAGAGTGCGCCCCGGACGGGGCCGCTCCAACAGAGTGTCCCCCGGACGGGGCCGCTCCTACAGAGTGCGCCCCCGACGGGGCCGCTCCAACAGAGTGCGCCCCCGACGGGGCCGCTCCTACAGAGTGCGCCCCCCACGGGGCCGCTCCAACAGACTGCGCCCCCGACGGGGCCGCTCCTACAGAGTGCGCCCCGGACGGGGCCGCTCCTACAGAGTGCGCCCCCGACGGGGCCGCTCCTACAGAGTGCGCCCCGACCGGGCCGCTCCAACAGAGTGCGCCCCCGACGGGGCCGCTCCAACAGAGTGCGCCCCCGACAAGGCCGCTCCAACAGAGTGCGCCCCCGACGGGGCCGCTCCTACAGAGTGCGCCCCGGACGGGGCCGCTCCAACAGAGTGTCCCCCGGACGGGGCCGCTCCTACAGAGTGCGCCCCCGACGGGGCCGCTCCAACAGAGTGCGCCCCCGACGGGGCCGCTCCTACTGAGTGCGCCCCCGACAAGGCCGCTCCAACAGAGTGCGCCCCCGACGGGGCCGCTCCTACAGAGTGCGCCCCGGACGGGGCCGCTCCAACAGAGTGTCCCCCGGACGGGGCCGCTCCTACAGAGTGCGCCCCCGACGGGGCCGCTCCAACAGAGTGCGCCCCCGACGGGGCCGCTCCTACAGAGTGCGCCCCCCACGGGGCCGCTCCAACAGACTGCGCCCCCGACGGGGCCGCTCCTACAGAGTGCGCCCCCGACGGGGCCGCTCCTACAGAGTGCGCCCCCGACGGGGCCGCTCCAACAGAGTGCGCCCCCGACGGGGCCGCTCCAACAGAGTGCGCCCCGGACGGGGCCGCTCCAACAGAGTGCGCCCCCGACGGGTCCGCTCCTACAGAGTGCGCCCCCGACGGGTCCGCTCCTACAGAGTGCGCCCCCGACGGGGCCGCTCCTACAGAGTGCGCCCCCGACGGGGCCGCTCCAACAGAGTGCGCCCCCGACCGGGCCGCTCCAACAGAGTGCGCCCCCGACGGGGCCGCTCCAACAGAGTGCGCCCCCGACGGGGCCGCTCCTACAGAGTGCCCCCCGGACGGGGCCGCTCCAACAGAGTGCGCCCCCAACGGGGCCGCTCCAACAGAGTGTCCCCCGGACGGGGCCACTCCAACAGAGTGTCCCCCCGACGGGGCCGCTCCAACAGAGTGCGCCCCCGACGGGGCCGCTTCAACAGAGTGCGCCCCCGACGGGGCCGCTCCAACAGAGTGCGCCCCCGACGGGGCAGCTCCAACACAGTGCGCCCCTCGACGGTGCAGCTCCAACAGAGTGCGCCCGGACGGGGCCGATCCAACAGAGTGCGCCCCGGACGGGGCCGATCCAACAGAGTGCGCCCCGGACGGGGCCGCTCCTACAGAGTGCCCCCCGGACGGGGTCGCTCCTACAGAGTGCGCCCCGGACGGGGCAGCTCCTACAGAGTGCCCCCCGGACGGGGTCGCTCCTACAGAGTGCCCCCAGGACGGGGTCGCTCCTACAGAGTGCGCCCCGGACGGGGTCGCTCCTTAAGAGTGCGCCCCGGACGGGGCAGCTCCTACAGAGTGCGCCCCCGACGGGGCCGCTCCTACAGAGTGCGCCCCGGACTGGGATGCTCCTACAGAGTGCGCCCCGGACTGGGATGCTCTTACAGAGTGCGCCCCGGACAGGGCCGCTCCAACAGAGTGCGCCCCGGACGGGGATGCTCCAACAGAGTGCGCCCCAGACGGGGATGCTCCAACAGAGTGCGCCCCGGACGGGGAAGCTCCAACAGAGTGCGCCCCGGATTCGGACGCTCCTACAGACTGCGCCCCGGACTGGGACGCTCCTACAGAGTGCGCCCCGGACTGGGACGCTCCAACAGAGTGCGCCCCGGACTGGGACGCTCCTACAGAGTGCGCCCCGGACTGGGACGCTCCTACAGAGTGCGCCCCGGACTGGGACGCTCCTACAGAGTGCGCCCCGGACTGGGACGCTCCTACAGAGTGCGACCCGGACTGGGAAGCTCCTACAGAGTGCGCCCCGGACTGGGACGATCCAACAGAGTGCGCCCCGGACGGGGCCGCTTCAATAGAGTGCGCCCCGGACGGGGCCGCTCCAAGAACCAGAAAAATAAATAAAAATAGAAAAAATAAAAAAGACAGTATGAGTGCCCCCCAGGAGACGCCACCAGAGTGCGACTTCCACAAGGAGACGCCACCAGAGTGCGACTTCCACAAAGAGACGCCACAAGAGTGCGACTTCCACAAAGAGACGCCACAAGAGTGGGACTTCCACAAAGAGACGCCACCGGAGGGCGACTTCCACAAGGAGACGCCACCGGAGGGCGATTTCTACAAGGAGATGCCACCATATTCTGCAGAAGAACCCTTGATCATCATGGACAAAAGAAAAAGAAACAAAAATAGAAAAAAAACGGAAAAAAAAAACAGTATGAGTTGGACTGGCTGTGAAGGGAGGTTGGAAGCCAGTAGATTTTTTTCTTTCCTGCAGGTGTGTGTTGGACTGGTCGAGCTGCACGATTCCGGCTAAAATGAGAATCCCGTTTTTTTTGCTTAGAAGATAGATCACGATTCTCCAACAGAGTGCGCCCCGGACGGGGCCGATCCAACAGAGTGCGCCCCAGACGGGGCCGCTTCAACAGAGTGCGCCCCAGACGGGGACGCTCCAACAGAGTGCGCCCCGGACGGGGCCGCTCCAGGGTTCGACTTCCACAAGGTGACTCCACCAGAAGAACCCTCGATCATCACAGAACCGGACAAAGGAAAAAGAACCAGAAAAATAAACAAAAATAGAAAAAATAAAAAAGACAGTATTAGTGCCCCCCAGGAGACGCCACCAGAGTGCGACTTCCACAAGGAGACGCCACCAGAGTACGACTTCCACAAAGAGACGCCACCAGAGTGCGACTTCCACAAAGAGACGCCACAAGAGTGCGACTTCCACAAAGAGACGCCACAAGAGTGCGACTTCCACAAAGAGACGCCACAAGAGTGCGACTTCAACAAAGAGACGCCACAAGAGTGCGACTTCAACAAAGAGACGCCACCGGAGGGCGACTTCCACAAGGAGAGGCCACCGGAGGGCGATTTCTACAAGGAGATGCCACCAAAGGGCATATTCTACAAAAAGAAACCAGAACGTCATGTTCGCTTTACACTTCCTCCAGGAAGGGAAGATGAAACTGGTCCTCGACGAAAACATAGCCGTCTATTTCAGAAAGCATCAAAGAAATACCTCCACCCAAGGATTCCACTAAAACGTCGTGATAGCTCTACGCTTCCTCCAGAAAGCGACGATGACACCGAGACTCCACAAAAAAGTGGCACTCCCTGTCAGAAAGAAAACAAGTACGAAAACAAGAAATATAACAAGTACGAAAACAAGTACAAAAACAAGTACAAAAACAAGTACGAAATTCAAAGACCAGGTGTCATCAGCTCCCCCCTGCAGAAGAACCCTTGATCATCATGGACAAAAGAAAAAGAACCAGAAAAAGAAACAAAAATAGAAAAAAAAAGAAAAAAAAAACAGTATGAGTTGGACTGGCTGTGAAGGGAGGTTGGAAGCCAGTAGATTTTTTTCTTTCCTGCAGGTGTGTGTTGGACTGGTCGAGCTGCACGATTCCGGCTAAAATGAGAATCCCGATTTTTTTGCTTAGAAGATAGATCACGATTCTCCAACAGAGTGCGCCCCTGACGGGGCCGATCCAACAGAGTGTGCCTCAGACGGGGCCGCTTCAACAAAGTGTGCCCCAGACGGGGCCGCTCCAACAGAGTGCGCCCCGGACGGGGCCGCTCCAACAGAGTGCGCCCCGGACGGGGCCGATCCAACAGAGTGCGCCCCGGACGGGGCCGATCCAACAGAGTGCGCCCCGGACGTGGCCGATCCAACAGAGTGCGCCCCGGACGTGGCCGCTCCAACAGAGTGCACCCCGGACGGGGCCGCTCCTACAGAGTGCGCCCCGGACGGGGCCGCTCCTACAGAGTGCGCCCCCGAATGGGCCGCTCCTACAGAGTGCGCCCCCGAAGGGGCCGCTCCTACAGAGTGCGCCCCGGACGTGGCCGCTCCAAAGTTCGACTTCCACAAGGTGGCTCCACCAGAAGAACCCTCGATCATCACAGAACCGGACAAAGGAAAAAGAACCAGAAAAAGAAACAAAAATAAAATAAATAAAAGACAGTATAAGTGCCCCCCAGGCAAGGCCAGTCCCCCAGAGAGCGACTTCCACAAAGAAACGCCACCAGAGTGCGCCTTCCACAAAGAGACGCCACCAGAGTGCGACTTCCACAAAGAGACGCCACCAGAGTGCGACTTCCACTTGTTTAATGAAAGAATCCTCAAACTCTACATTGGAGATTGTCAGGGGGGTTGAAACCAGATTAAAAAAATAAATAAATAAATAAATAAAAAAAAATATATATTTATTAATTGTGCTACTCTATGGACCGGCTGTAAGAGGAGGTTGGAGGCCAATAGACTTTATTTTCCTGCAGGCGTGTTGGACCTGCTGTGAGAGGAGGTTGGAGGCCGGTATGTTTTTCAGGCGTGTGTTGGACTGGCTATAAGGGGAGGTTGGAGGCCAGTATGTTTTTTAGGCATGTGTTGCACCAGCTATGAGGGGAGGTTGGAACTCTTCTTGTCTTCAGGAGGTGGGAGGAGTCTTTCCAGCTTTCTTTAGGCTTTCTCTGCTGGGGAAATGAGAACTCTTCCCACCAGTGAGGTCCTTCATGGAGAAGTCCAAGGCCTCACTCACATGATGTGTATGAATCTGTACCCTGTTGGGCTTGCAGCACGGGGGTCCTTGGTTCAAATCCTGACCAGGACACTATCTGCATGTTCTCCCTGTGTTTGCGTGGGTTTGCTCTGGATACTCCGGTTTCCTCCCACACTACAAAGACATGCTACCTTGCGTTGGTGGTGCAGTGGTGAGCATAGCTGCCTTCCCAGCAGCTGACCCGGGTTCGATTCCCGGCCAACGCCATCTCCAAGTACTTGGAGTCCCCAGAGGGAAAAGCACTATACAAGGTCAATGCTGAGTATATATTAGCGGTGGAATACAGAATGAACGCATCAAAAACACACCAGAGTGCATCTAAATGCATCAAAAATACACCAGAGAGCATCTAAACACATCATATATACACCAGAGAGCATCGGGCCGCACAGTGAGTGAGTGAGTGAGTAAAAGACTTATATAGTGCTGCACATGCGAACTGAATCGCCTCTGAATCACAGTGGTGTAGTGGGCGGCACTCTCGCCTAGCATTAAAAAGTGTCGCTGGTTCGAATCCCGACCACGACACTACCTGCCTGGAGTTTGCATGTTCTCCCTGTGCCTGCGTGGGTTTCCTCCGGGTACTCCGGTTTCCTCCAAAGCTCCAAAGATATGCTGATAATTGGCTTCCATCTAAAAAAAAAATTGTCCCTAATATATGAATGCGAGTTAGGGACCTTAGATTGTAAGTTCCTTGAGGGTAGTGACCGATGTGAATGTACAATGTATATGTAAAGCGCTGTGTAAATTGACGGCGCTATATAAGTTGGTGTCACCTGGTGCAGAAAAAACTGGTGTCACCTAGGGTTGTCCCGATACCACTTTTTTTAGGATCGAGTACAAGTACCGATACTTTTTTTTCCCATGTACTCGATACATTTTTTTAATGTCATGTGACAGTTTTCAAATTTAAGAATGTCTCGTACATTGGTGGTCAGTGGGAAGGATGTCTCGTACATTGGTGGTCAGTGGGAAGGATGTCTCGTACATTGGTGGTCAGTGGGAAGGATGTCTCGTACATTGGTGGTCAGTGGGAAGGATGTCTCTTACATTGGTGGTCAGTGGGAAGGATGTCTCTTACATTGGTGGTCAGTGGGAAGGATGTCTCTTACATTGGTGGTCAGTGGGAAGAATGCCCCTTTACAGTCACATAGCGAAAACATTAGAGAGGGAACACAATTCCAGGGTGACCACGACCAGCAGAAAGACAAGCAACAAGCATTGGATCGTAAATCCTAACAAGTGAGGAAGGAAGTCTGCCGTGCAATCGTGCATGTCACATCAGGGCACAGGGCACAGCGGGGTACTGAGGACTGCTCTGCTCTCCACCCCCCGCCCACTCTCCGCCCGCCGCTCTCTTCTCAATAGAGAAGTATTGAACAGGGCATCGGCAGCATTTACGCGAGTATAAGTACTCATCAGGGTACTTGGGCACGGCAGGTCACAGGGCACATCAGGGTACTGGGCACAGGGTATGGGTGCACATCAGGTTACTGGGGACAGGGTATGGGGCACATCAGGGTACTGGGGAC